>NC_056728.1:757316723-757616723 GCF_019279795.1 Protopterus annectens | reverse complement strand
GGGATGTCTGGTGGAACTTCATGCAGTTCTGATGTTGTTTTTGTGTCTTTCGGCTTTTCCCGGTTAGGGGTTGCCACAGCGGAACTCCGGTCCGCTAATGATTGGCAGTAGATTTTTACGTGATGAGTTGCCGGCCCTGACGTACAACCTTCAACGAAGGTATTCCCATTCATGCATGTTTCCACACAGAAGACGCTCTAGCTGAGAATCGAACAGGACAACGTCTTACTGTGAGGCGACAACGCTACCGCAGCAGTTCTGATGTCTGATGGCTAAATTCTTTCGGCAACTCATGGAAGTAAGATGTAAATGTCAGCTGTTGCTGTAAGTTCTTTTGTACTTTATTTTCTTGTAGATGTGTTATTAAATGTCTCAACAGATTGTCTTTAGGAAGATGATCATTAAAGGAGACAATGGGAGATTGAGTTCTGAGTGGAAGGTACCTGATTTTTTTTTCTGTATTATTGAAGCTGGTCTGGTGCAGTTATATATTTTCTTTTTAAAATATTAAAAAGAAAGTAATAAATAGAAAATACAGTGATGTATTATGTGATTTTGTTTAGAACTTGGCCCGACAGAAGCTCTCTATCAGTTGGTTGTTGGTTCCTTTTCCTCGTCAGTTGGGCTTAATAGAGAACTATTGTCATTCAGGAAATCTTATTGATGACCTATACAGAAAGCCATGGACCAGAGGTTTGCTCAATAAAAATATTTTTGTAGCTTAAGAATTGCATATCTGTATTGTTGCAATATTACTATATTGTACATTCATATGCTAAAATATTTTAATAGGACTTAATCAGTGTACTTAAAGCAGTCAGTGATAGTAAAGTATTGTAATACTTGTACTTTTCTACAGCATCTAAAACAGAATCTTGTTGAATACTGTCATGCCAAAACTGCAGGCAGCTGTCATAAATTTAGTAAGCATGGCTGCCACTCTAGCACAAAAGTTTTGCCCTTCAGTGTAATTTCAGTGACTTGGCTTGGAATAGTATTCCAAGACAGTGGATGGCTGACTGAGTATAAGGAAGACTGGCATATTGCCAATTTACCTATGGTAAGTGAAGATGGGGGATTGAGGTTCTGTCCAGAAAACGTGCTGGGGTAGATAGATGGATAGACAGACAGAGAGAGAGATAGCTCTGCTGGGACATCAGTCTGTATCGTCAATGCATATGGGAGCAAACATGCCACCCTGACTGAGAGTACGGCATATTTCTGCATGCTTCAGATAAGTACCTAATGGGATTTTAAGGATTTGAAAATAGAAAGAGACTAACTTTCTGTATTTGTCATTGCAAAAATTAGCAAGCATTCAATTTTCAACGCCTGTTATCATAAAAGGCCCTTTCTGCCATGGTGTGGGGTGGGGTCTGTAACTCACTGAGCTATACAGGAGCAAGGTGAATGGACAGGGAAATGAATAAACCAGATGGATATCCTGGATAAGTCTGATGGTCAGACAGTGGCTTAAGATAGAAAAAAAAAATCACAAAAGACAGAAAATGCAAATATAAAGTAATTCTCACAACCATATGCATTATTAAAAGCTAAGCCCAGCATGGTATTCTTACTGTGAGTAAGTATTATAAGCTACAGATGACAAGAGACAAAGACAAAGAACCTAGAGATTAACAAACAAACAAACAAACAACAGAACCTCAAAAGGAACCTTATGCTGTCAGAGTTCTCTGCTAGGAATATAAGGCATATCAGAATGAAGCTGAAGTTACCAAACATGTACACCAAAACCATAACCATAGCACGCAATATTAAAGAGTGACATTAAGACACAAAATATCTATCAAACCTTTTGCATGAAAATTATTAGTTTGCTGATTAAAGAGTGAGATCGAGTTCCTGGGTGCAGGCAATGGTACAGATGACTACTTGACTACATATGCATATCTACTATTGTATATCGTAGCCCAGAAGGGCAGCAGTGCTTAGACCTAAGTTGGGAAGATACTTCTCAACAATTGTACTTTTAAATTAAGATAAAAGTGGGAATGGAAGTGACAGAGAAGCAGAAGAACACAGAAGGAAAAACAGACTAAAGATGTGGTAGAGAAACAAAAAAGGGTGGGCTAGAGCATGTCTTGTAACCGTTTCTATGCAACACAAGTAGACTGAATAGGAAGTCTGAGGAGCTGCAAGCAGTGATGCAGGAACATAGGCCATTGTCAAGAGGGGGTGAGACATGGAACTGCTTGGTATAGGTTATTCCAAAATAACAGAGAAGGAAAGTCTGGCACAAGTGTAACAAGATACATAAATGTGGGCATCGCTTGTAAGGTTAGAGAGGAGGAATAAGAATACCACCTCATAAAGTCATAATCTGGCTAAGGGGTCTGGCTGTTGAGGTGGAGGTAGAAAGGAATCTCTGGTGAATCTCTGCAGTGTTCCTGGCTCCAGACACATCAAGGGAGAAGGAAGAGAGACTACAGAGAATCAAGGATTAAGCTAGGATGAAAAGGGTAACACTCATGGGGATCTAACTCTGCCAGGACTAGAATGAGATTACCAGCTTCATGGTAGAGATGGAGCAGCTGTTGACTGAGGTTATGGATGATGGTGGATTAAGCCAGCTGGTGTGGGAACATACCAGAAGAATAGAATAGAATTATAGATGTAGTACTAACCAAGGCAGAATGAGGGTAATGGATGTCCTGGTGTCCTAGTGAAGGTTTCATTAGCTAACAGTGATATGCCACTATGCGATTTGGATGTGTGTATTGTGGGGGGGGGGGGTAAGAATACTGAGATTAAGCCAGTATTGGATTTGCTTATTCTGCATTCTGAGTGTAGTTTTTGTTACTTGAGTTTGTCCAATTTCTTTTCACCTTTTTTTTTTTTTTTTCAAAAGTACATTGACTTGTATTATGCAAAATGGAAGTGCACTGAAGTGGGATTTTCACCTTTTCCACTGTTGTGCAACCAGTTGGCCATAATGTTTAAGGTCTTCACTGACCATGCACAAGGTGTAAGGTTCGATCCTGACCACAGGTGAATACCTGTATTGAATCTGCATGTTCTCCCTGGGTCTTTATGGGGTTCCTCCCACAAACATACTGAACATTTCCACCTCAAACTCTCCCCAAGAATGGAGCTGTGGACAGCAGCACAGATGCTAGGTGGTGCCCTACAGGGGGAAGAGTTGTACTAGCCAGTCACTTTGGGCATCAACTGGTGTGCACAGTATCTTTGAGATAAGAGAATACTGTTCATGGACTGTGCACCCTGTCAGGGCTAGCCATTAAGTGATGCAAAACTTTGGATCTAGATGATGTGGTAATGCTGACTAATGTTGTTAAATGGGCATGGGTATTTATTTAAGTGGGTTGAGGACCAGGCCTACTTTGATCTACACCAGGGACATATGCTAACAGAGGGAGGGGGTGTATGTGGCCTTATTGGCTATTGTGTGTCTGCCATAAAGCCCATTGCCCTAAGTCAGCAAGCTACTGGCCGGCTGGTGTTCAGTTGCCCAGCTTGGGTTACCTGGGATAGCTCTGTTGAGCGAAAGATAGATGTAAAACCAATCAAATCCAATCAGTCTGCCAAACATGAACTAACAATTGTTACACTTGTATTCAGCTCAGCAAGTGCCTGCCAGGTGTCCTGTAGGCTTCTACAGCAGCAGAGAGACAAAAGAGACTTTGGAGTGATTAAGTATCATTTGTCTGCATTTTCTTGCTGTCTTTAACTAATTCCGCCTAAAACACCGATTTTTTAATGTTTCTATGATTTAAAAAGCTTGTTTCTGCTACATATTATACATATTTGCTACCTGCACTTGAACTAAGTCATTTTTGTGTTTAAATAATCTGTTTTACTGTTGTAGGCTACACACTAAAGTGCGATAGCCATTTCTGTGCATTTAAAGTGTTAATTGTATCTGATTTATTTTTCTGAAAAAAAAAAAAAAAATATATATATATATATATATATATATATACTTGTTTCCCATCTTTCTGAACTACTATAGTTCAGTTTTCAGGTTATTGCTGAATTCAGTGCTGTGTTACAAGTTTCTATGTTATCCATACCTTACTTGGATAGAAGGAAGTTTCTCTGTTCACCTGTGAGAGAGGGGAGCTTTGAGCAGCCTATCTGTCCCTGGAGGAGTGGTTTCAGCCCAGAAGTTAGTAGTTTATTGACCATTTTGGGCTAATTTCTATCTCTTTCATTTCCCTGCTATAAAAACGGCATTTGCATTGTTTTGTGTGCTGGGCAGCGCTGATTAGCTAGAGTTAAACTATTCCCGGCTCCACGAAGTCTTCAATTGTTCCCTTGGAACTAGACAAACTTTCAACGTAAGCACTCAAACCATTCATTTCACAGCCCAGCACTTGCTCAAAACTCATAGCAAGCACTAATTAACCTTAGCACTAGACCTCCCTATACTGTCTAGAAGGACTAGACTGTCTATTCGTCCCTACCAGCCAATCAGTAAAACAGCTCACTTTACCTATTCAGGCATGTCCAAAGGGCAGTTTCAGGTGTACTCTCCAGTCCAACTGGTGAATCTGGGCATTTTGAGGCAATGTTACAACTGCCTCATGTACACAGACAACCCTCTCCTCCTAGCACCAAACACTAATGCGAGAGATGCAATTATACAGCCAAACTGGAGGCAAAGCTCTCTCAATCCAAGACTGGAACTGACAGTCAAGAGGAGAAGGGAAATACTTGCAACACATCACCAGTCTCAGAAAGACCTACTAAATCAACACCGGAAAATAACACAAATAAATACACGAAAACATACTCAGAGGCTCTAAATAAAAATCTGCAAAAGCAACATAGACCTCCAAAGCAGACATTTCCACACCCCATCACAAACCATGAAACACATACTTCACATAATCAGTGTGCCACGCAATCACAGCCCTTAAGGCAAAATAACATACCCAACACACTAGTAATAGGCAACTCTATAGTCAGGCACACTGATGTCCCACTAACTAGGCTGGACAAGGAGAATGTTACAGTTAGCTGCCTGTCGGGTGCCAGGATCCGCCACATAACACAAGCACTCAGGTCGCTCCAGAACAAGTACAAATATGACTCTGTCATTGTCCATGTTGGTGTGGATGACCTGAGATGTACCTCCCTGGACTACATGAAAAGAGACATGGAAGAGCTCTCTGATCACTTAGCCCAGGCTGGTATGACCCTGACCCTGAGTAGCATCCTGCCCTCACCAAGAATGATGCCGCAGTATAAAGAAAAAAGGATCAATTTCAACAATTGGCTAAGTTTCTGTTTTCATTCAAAGGGGATCCAGTATCTGTCCATCTGGGATGACATGCTCAACAAGCCACGTTGCTTTTCAAGAGATGGCTTGCACCTGTCACCCTTAGGCTTTCGAATACTGGCCAAGGCTTTTGCCACCCCCATAGTGCATTTTTTAGGCAAGGCTCAAAAGTCAAACCCACCACCATAAATAGCACAAGCAATCAAAAACTGAGGGTAATGCTACTCAATGCCAGAATTCTAAACCTCAAAATGCATGCACTCGAGGTACTCCTCAGTATGGAGAATATCGATATCTGTGCAGTAACAAAACCTGGTTTAAGGCTCCAGAGAGCACCCCAGCACTACCAGGCTATAACTCATACCATACTTTTCAGCCACAGAACCCATACCGAAACACAAAAGGTGGGGGTTTATCCATATTCATCAAGGATACCCACACCTCCAGGTTAGTGGCACAGCACGATGCCTCAGAGATCATCCATGTACAACTAACAATGGGCAAAACTGCAATTCAAATTGAAGCTTGCTACAGATCACCCACCATGACCCAGGACCCCCATTCTGCATTTCTAGAAACACTGGAAAATAATAAGGTCCTACCAAATGCCCTAATATTGGGTGATTTCAATTACCCAAACATTAGCTGGGAGAACTATTCAAGTACTAACTCCCTTGCCCAATGCTTCCTAGAATTTATAAACTTGAACGCCCTGGATCAACTGGTCAACACCCCCACCAGAGGTGACAACATATTGGACCTCATCATCACCAACATGGGCGACCGGTGTTCCACACCGGAGGTCAACCCCTCACTGGTTAGATCAGACCATAGACTAATCACTCTGGATATCCACATTCCGCCCCCACCCCCAATCAAGGAAACCACTGTGAAAAACTTTTCAAAAGCAAACTTCACGTTACTTAAGACCAAGGTGGAAAGGTTCACAGCCACCATGCTAAAGGACAACACTGTCCAAGCTGCTGAATCCCTTACAAAGGCACTCTATGAGCACCTGCAAGAATGCATGGATTGTGCTATCCCAAGCAAAACCAAGACTCACTCCTCCAAGAAAAGGAAACCAGTCTGGTGGACCCCTGCCATAAACAAGCTATACAATAGAAGGAGGAAACTAGTACAGAAAAGAGTAAAATCCCAAGAAGGAAAGACATCCCTGATCAGTATCAGCAAGAAACTACGATCCCTCATAAAATCATCTAAGGCTAGCTTCAAAAGAAAAATTGCAAAGGACTCCAAAGATAACCACAAAGTGTTCTTTAGCTATGTCAAGAACCTAAGTGGAAACTCTCAGATCTGCTCTGAGTTAGTGCAGAATGGCACAAAATACACTGATCCGACTGATGTTGCCAACATTCTGGCAGACTGGTTTAGTGCAAACTTCACCCCCCTCTCACCCCCTAAAGGGCCCATAACCATAACAGAAGAATGTAGAGCCCCAGCAATCACTGAAACACAGGTTAAAACAGCCCTATCCAAAGCCAAAAACAAAGCTTCAATGGGACAGGATGGTGTCCCAGGCTGTGTCATACACAAGCTCCAAAATGAACTAACCCCTCACCTAAATACACTGTTCACACTTAGCCTCTCTACAGGCTACGTACCCATAGAGTGGTGCACAGCAACAGTTATCCCGCTCCACAAAGTTGGAGCCACAATGGACCCTGGGAACTATCACCCTATAACCCTGACTAGCCTGGTCTGCAAGGCTATAGAGCGCATCACCATGGAACTCATTAACAGAGACATTGGGAACCCCCAAACATTGGACCCTACCCAGTTTAGCTTTGTTAAGGGCAGATCGTGCCTCCTAAACCTGGTAGACTTCTTTGAGACAGTTACCAAGGCTTTAGACTAGGGAAAGGAGGTCCACACAGCCTACCTAGACCTTGCAAAGGCTTTCAACACCATTCCCCATTCTGGTATTATAGGCAAGCTCACCTGCCTGAATATAAACTCCTATGTCATGAGATGGGTTGCCAATTAGTTCATGGATAGAACCCACACAGTGAGAATTGCAGGTTCTAGGTCCGACTATAAACCGGTTACAAGTGGCATCCCCCAGGGCTCAGTCCTGGAACCCCTCCTGTTCGGTATATAGTTCTCAAAGGTACAGGCGAGCACAGGAGGACTATGGCTGACCATGTTTGCAGATAACTGCAAACTGGGGGCCATAATTGACTCTCCAGCTGATACAGACATCCTCCAGAAGGGTCTCACTGAGACGGATGCCTGGTGTCAAAATCATGGCCTCAAGCTAAATGCCTAAAAGTGCATAGTCATCCACTTTGGAAAAAACAAAGTACCTGCGAACTACCACATACGTGGTAGTCCCCTAAATACAGAAAATGTAATAAGGGATTTGGGGACCCAAGTAGACAGTAATCTCTTCTTTGATAATCATATTGCCAAGGTGGTTAGAAAATCCTTCTATGTGGCCCACCTAGTCACAAAAGAGTTCACATCTAGAACAAAAGAGGTTATTGTGCCCCTCTACTCATCACTCATCAGACCCATCATAGAGTACAATGCCCCATTTGGGATGTACCTTACAAGACACCTGCAACAGCTGGAAAGACCACAGAAGTACCTCACCAAGAGGATTACTGGCCTCACACAGATGTCCTATGCAGCCTGACTGAAGAAACTCCAGCTATACTCGGTTGCATACCGCTTACTCAGAGGTGATCTCTGCCTGATATACAAGGCCATGTCCAACCCAGAATTGATGGACATGCTCCACCTAAAAAAAAACAAATCCACGAGAGCCACATGCTCTAGGGCTCTAAACCTTATCACAACGATAAATAGGACATGCTGGAGGGATAGATTCCTGTCCCAGAAACTCCCCATGCTTTGGAACAGGATTCCAGTCTACATTAGGCAGAGCCCCTCACTAACACTCTTCAAGAGAAATCTCGACGAGTGGATGGGAAACAGAAAATTTACCCCGGGGATCACTGCAGTGGCTCTGCTGGACAGAGGCACAGGGAACTAATGGCTCTGCTGGACAGAGGCACAGGGAACTAATCTAAGGGGGCGGCGAAAGCCAACTCATTCTGGCTAGGCTTATAGATACCCTCAGGCAGATAGCCTAGTACTTATCTATGAACACTCAGTGTATTTTCACTGACAGAATGTAGCTTGGAAGTGGATGACATGATGATAAGGAAGAGACCGGGCATCTTATGTATTCAGGGCACCAGATGGAAGAGCAGTGCAACAAAGCCACTTAGCTGAGTCCAGAGTCTACTACACAGGAGGGCAAACTAGAAATGGTGTGGGAATTGCGGTGAGGGAGAGGCTTGAGAAGACATTAAGGAATGCCATCAGAATTAGTGATAGACTCATGGCAGTCAGACTCCAGTGTAAGAATAGGGCACTATTTATAATCTCAGACTATGTTCTCACTGCTGGATTGTGATAGTGAGGAACACAGTGCATTTAGACAGCAGATGAAGGACTTTCTAGATCAAGCTGGACAACATGAATTGGTGCTGATAATGGGTGACCTGAATGCACATATCAGGGCAGATAGAATAGGATATTAGGACTGCCTTGGTCCATGTGGGTGGGGCAACAGGAATAAAGAAGGAGAGGGCATCCTAGATTTCTGTCTGACAATTACTGTTGGCCAACACATGGTTCAGTAAGACAGACAGTCACAAGATCACATATAAGAGTGGCCAACATGCAGCTCAAGTAGACTCCCTCCTAATATGAATATAGGACACTGAGGTAGAATCAATGACTGCAAAGTCATCTCTAGTGAAACAGTGGGCCGACGGTATAAACCACTGTTTGCAACAGTCAGCTGGAAACAGTGGTCAGGGAAGGCTCTAAAGTCAAGAGAGACTAGGCTGAAGGCCTGGAAGTTGACTTGAAAGAAAGCACAAGAGTTCAAGGAATTAGTCAAGAGTCTAGCACCTTAGGAAGAAGAGGAAA
Source organism: Protopterus annectens (assembly GCF_019279795.1). Taxonomy (NCBI): domain Eukaryota; kingdom Metazoa; phylum Chordata; order Ceratodontiformes; family Protopteridae; genus Protopterus; species Protopterus annectens. The sequence goes on along the minus strand of NC_056728.1, from coordinate 757,607,497 downwards.
TAGTTGGAGTTGAAAAAGAATGCCAGTGCCTCAAAACAGCATGTGTGAGGAATTCAGAACAAGTATGTGGCCAAGGTACATAATGAACATTGGTGTTGGAATACAGAAGTGCAAGTAGTTAAAATAAAGAAGACTTGCATGAAAAAGTGGTTGATAGAAAAGATAGACTGGCTGGCTAATCAAGAAGCTAAAAGAGCAGCTGCAATAGTGAAGAACAAGGCATCAGAGGTACTCTGCCAGCTTCTGGAAAGTGACTCGGTAAATGGCACAAAGAAACTCTATCAACTTGCAAGGCAAGCACAGAAAGATAAAGAAGATAGACACCCTTCATAAGGGGTGCCAGTAAAAAACTACTGACCAGCCCACAAGAAAACAAAGGCAGATGGAAGGAGTACTTTCAGTAGCTTCAAAATAAAGAAAACCCACCATAAGCTGTACCACCTGAGACAGTCTACAGTGAAAGAAGAGGAGGAGCCCACCCTAGAAAAAATAAGAACAGCACTAAGGAAAATGAAGTCAGGGAAAGCAGCAGGCTCAGATGAAGATGAGGTCACAGCAGATATGATCAAGATGTTGGGTGGGATAGGGGACAATTGGCTCCTGAGGGTACTCATAGCGAGTCTATATTATAACATTGAATTTTATAAAGTTTGAATGTTATAATATCAAACCAGTTTTGTCGAATGCTGAAAACAGCGAAGGTGCAGGACACTGAATTCTTTCCCAGGGAAAGAATTCGGTGGACCGTTGCTGTGGCTTCGCTGTTTTCAGCGTTCAATATGTTGGAGCGTTACAGGTTGGGTTCAGGTAAGTGTGTGATTGTGTGTAGGTTAGGGTTAGGGGGAAGGTTAGGTGAGTTAGGGTTAGGGAGCGGGTCAGGTAAGTGTGCGGTTGTGTGTAGGTTAGGGTTAGGGGGTGGGTTAGGTGAGTTAGGGTTAGGGCACGGGTGAGGTGAGTGTACGATAGTGATGGACCTTAGGGTTAGGGTCAGGTTAAGGTAAGTGGATAGCTAGTAGTGTATGTAAAGTTTAGTTTAGGTGTAGGATTTTAAGTGTTATATGTGTTAATTGCTGTTTTTGTGTGTGTTTGTATTGTGTGTATGTTTCTCAGAAAAGCGATTTTTCCCCGAAAAAAAAATTATTATTCTGACTGTTCGATGTTTGCGGATTTCGACGTTTAGGGTTCTATATTATAACATTCGATCTTTTTAGATTTCAATGTTATAGTATAGACCCCTCATAGCAGTATGGAGAGAAATGCATATCCCAGATGACTGAAGAATAAGAATAGTAGTGCCAGTGTACAAGAACAAATGGGGACATCCACAACTATGAGCAGTGCAGAAGTATCAAACTCCTGTCACATTGCATGAAAATTTGAGAGAGGGTGATTGATAAATGAATATGAAGAGTAGTAGATAGTAAGAATGGAGATGAGCAGTTCAGATTCAGATCAGGATGCAGCACAACCAACTCAATGTTTGCAGTGAGACAGATAGCTGAGAAGAAGCTAGAGCTGAGGAAAGAGTCCAATTGGGCATACCCAGACTTGGAGAAAGCATAGGACAAGGTCCCAAGAAATCTGATTTGTCCAGTGGTGGTTCAAAATCCCCAAAACATTCATAGAATTAGTGCAGTCTATGTAGAAGGACCAAGTGACTCAAGTACAAATAGTGTTCAGTCTCACAGAGGGGCTCCTGGTGGGAGAGGATGTGTATCAAGGTTCAGCTCTGATCCCACTGCTGTTCGTACTGGTAGGGGACTACATCACCAAACAGGCTGGAGGGGGCAGATCTGTAGAGTTGCTGTATGCAGATGATGTTGCATTACAGGCAGACTCTGAGCAAGAACTTTAGAAAATGATAGGGGAGGGGAATGAAAAACTGAAGATATGTTGGCTGAAACTGTATACAGATAAGACAGTTGTCATGGCAGCAAATGGGAGAAATCAGAAGAAGCTGAAAACTGAGACAGAAGGGAAAATGGAACAGGTTAATAGCTTCAAGAATCTGGGAGGAGTGATGGAAGAGAAGGGAAGTCTGAATGGGGAGGTCAAAGCTAGGAGGCTGCAGCCAACTGGGGTATTATATATGAAAGAGGAATGCCAAAGAAGCTGAAAAGTAATGTGCGCAAAACAGTGGTATGGCCGATGCTACTGTATTGTGCAGAAACCAGGTCAGTAAAGAAAGAGCAGCTAAGAAAGTTAGAAGTGATGGAGCTGAAGTGCCTGAGATGTATGGTAGGATGCACAGTGTGTGGCATTTAAAGAAATGAGGATATAAGTGTAGAAGCAAAGTAGGTCCAATTGCAGAAAATGTCAGAGACCAGATTACATTGGTTCAGGTACAGGTGTAGGAAAGCAGAAGATCATCTGGTGAAGAAGCTTTGGGACAGACAAGAAGAAGACAAGAGGGATTGAGGGTGCCCAACAAACAGATGGATGGATAGATTGTGTGAGAGAAGACCTGTGACAGTTGGGCATGGCTGTTGAAGATGGTAGGAGAGTAACATTGAATCAAGAGAGATGGTGACAGTTGCCAAGACACCCTGACCATGTAGAAAATGGTTGTGCAGTCTAAGCCCCCTACATAGAAGGTGCAGTGGGTCTGCTCTCCTGCAAAAACACGTTTTCTGCCTTTTAGGGTTTTAAAGCTACACTTGCCGATGCAAAAAAGTGTAGCTTGTTCTTGGGTGATACTGCTGAACATACTGTAGGTAGATTGTGAAATTTTAGGGAGCTGGCTTATGTTGATGGGGAAGAAGGTCAAAGGTGAGTTAGGGGACTGAGGACAAACTAAGGGAGTATACAAGTTAGGTAATGGGTCAGGGACAGAAAAATAAACAAGGATTTGAGAAAGATGCAAAAAGATGAAAAGAGAAAACCAGTGTAACTACACAGGAAAGGTAGTAAGGGTAAAACGTAATGCATAAAAATAGTGGAAGAGGTGGGGATGTGGAAGAGGTAAGCTAAGAGAAGGGCAGTAAAAGTGCCAGTGGTATTAAATAAGTAAATTAAAAGGAAGCTGGCAGAAGGGCTCTGGCTGGAGGACAAAAACTATGTAATAGAAAAAAGGATGGCAGACATGACCAAGCTAAGCAAAGATGGGAGGGAGAGCACATAAAATATGGAAAAGAGTAGAGCTATTAAGTTAATAATTTGATTCCATCTTTATGAAGAAAAGCAAAATGAGGGTGACATGTGGAAGGTTGGTAAGGCAGAGGGGGGGCAGAGTAGTGAACAAAGCAGAATGAGGGGTTGAAGAGGCAACTGGCTACTTTTAGGGAGGAAGTACAAAGAGCAGATGGGCTGCCTCCCAGGATCATCAAGGATGCAGTCAGTGTACTAATAATGCCTTGAATGAAATGTTACACAGATCACTGGCCAGTGCAGAAGTGCTGGAGTACAGTAGGTCTGTTACCCTTCTCTAGGGGGAGATAACAGAAAATCTCAGAACTGCAGGATTTTTAATATAACAGAAGTGGTAGGTATACTTGCCAATTCTCTGATATTTTCCAGAAAATACCACATTTTGAATGGAAGTAACAAGATGCCAGAACTTTCTGAGTGGCCCCTTTGAGTTATGATTTTTTTGTTTCAATTTGCTTGTCACCCTTAATGTCTTCAGCCAGCTGCTGTCAAATTTTAGGACCTGAAAGCATGACTGTACTGCATGCAATTAATGAGAGCCCCAGTCGGTCAATCAAAAATAAATAAATAAATAAATAACTATAGCATGCAAGTTTTTTTTGTTTGCTTAAAAACAGTGGCCCCACAGCCATCCCCAACTGAGATGTATAACAGTGAGGGTGAGAAGGTGTACATGCATGTGTGTACGGCCGATGACCAAACGTGAAAATGCCTAAAGCAGAACGCCAGGACCACGGAATGTCGAAGCTGCAGACGTCGAACCCAAGATTACCGAACATTGTCCAGGCTACTATACCCCCCTCTCAACCTATGGTAGTGCTTGTTGCAGTGAGTGTGCGATTGGGACTTTCGAATTTGATGTTGCACATGACATTATGAGCATTCGCAAGTCCGAGATTCAACAATTCAGTTCGGAATTCCGCCGGATCAACCTTTGGTTGCGCGATTAATTAGATGTAAACCGGGTGAGAAGGCTAAAAGTAAGGTTGTGGTGGCCCAACAAGGGGAAAAGCACAAACAGCCAGGAAGGGAGCAGTAAAGGAATGTTATTTGCTTGTTAAAAATGGTGTTTTTATCTTTGGTGTGACTTTATCAGGGTATGCACCAATCGATAAACATTTTGCCTTTTAACATCATACTCATCTCTGTAGGGAGAGCGGTACTTTGTGCAGCTTGTGGAAAAAAAGTAAACTGTATCATGGCAATATGTTCATCGTGTTTCACTGTTGCAGTCATGACTGTAGGGTTCTCCCCTGCCGGCAGGCAGCCCTCGGTCGGCCAGAATCCCAAAGTCTGGGTCCAGCGTCGGCTGTTCAACCATGCTCCCTGACGTCAGAGCACCAGGAGTACAAAGCTGACAGCTGACGCCATCTTCTCCAGTCTTTCTTGCCGTGCGGTAATAGCAGTTCGCAAGTGCCGGTCGGCTGACTCCTGGTGATTTTTTCTGATATACTTCAGTCCGAAGATTTTCTTCTCCACTCAAAGCTAAGTACCCCATTGGGGAAACTTTTTTCTTGCTCCACTCCGATGTCAGAAAAAGTTAATAATTGTATTTCATGTGGGAAGCAAATACCTCATAAGGATTTTCATTCTTACTGTATTCCTTGCTTAGGCCCTGACCACGATGTAGCTAGTTGTCGGTTTTGTGCTAGATTCAATCAACGTGCAATTAAGCGAAGGTACGATTTTGCTTTTCATTACTTCGGTAGGCGCTTTAACTACAAAATGTCGTTGGATACAGTTCCGGCTACCGGAGTTCACAAACGTCGCAAGGATAAAGACAGGCCTCCGAGGTCCAAATCTGATGATAGCGCACAAGCGGAGCCAGCTTCAGGTTCGGCCGTCATCAGTGAGGTGCTTTTGCAGCCCCTGTCTTTGGCCATTTCAGAACCGACGGCCGAAATGGACTCTCATGAGGAGCCGACCAGGCCTTTAAATATTTCTGTTGCAGGACCTTCGGACAATGCTCCTTCGGATGGGTCCGGAGCCGCTGTGCAGGTACCGGCTTCCGAAGGGGTTTTCAGGCCTACTCAGCTTCTAATAAAGGCAAAGGCAAAGACTCCTTCTAAATCAAAGACTACAACACAGGCCTCCTCTGAACCGGCTCCCAAGTCACAGAAACAGTTACTCAAGATGGCGGAGGATTTACTTACTATGATTAGGGGTTCACATCCCCCTCCAGATAAAAGGCCAAGGCAGGATGTTTATTATGATTCCTCTGATCAGGCTTCTGTTTCCTCAGTTTCTTCTTCTGATCAGGAATATTCTTTCCCTCCTTATGAGGATTCTGATGCTGAAGAATCCATTCCTTCAGCTTCTCCCCCTGAGGATTTCTCTTTTGGAGAAACTTTGCATGAAATGAGGGAACATTTCCTCTGGGAATGACAGGAGTATTCGGAATCTAAGAAAAGACTGAGGGATTTTCTTCTTCTTCCCCAACATAGACACCTGGCTATTCCTCCTGTTTTGGATATTGTGGATGATGCTTTTTCGGAGGCTAACTTAACCCCTGACTCTTTTCCTCCTGCTCCTGTTAAGCCTGATAGATATTACAGGGTTCCTGATTCCCATCAGTTTTTATACAAGAACCCTTCTGCTGACCCTGAAACCATTTCTCAGGGTCCTAAGGGAGTTAAGGCCGCTTCTGCCAAAAATCCCATTCCTACTGAAAAGGATTCTCGATCCTTAGAAAGATGGGGTAAAAAGGTGTACACATCTGCTACTTTGTCCATTAGGGCTTTAAACTGTCAGTTTCATATGCTAAAATACCAGCAATTTCTCTTGTCTGTTTTAAAACAAAAGCTTACTTCCATTTCTGCCTGTGCAGATGATAAAGAATTACATGACTTATTGCATGCCACTGAACAAGTTGGGAAGCATGGTTTACACTGTGGATTTGATGCCTTGGAGGCTTCTTGTAGGGCTGTGGCCTCTGGCACAGTCATCAGAAGGCATGCATGGCTAAAGGAACAAAATTTGCTTGAACAAGTAAAGGCTAAATTATTGGATGATCCTGTTCAGCATAATGTTTTGTTTGGATCAAAAGCTGAAGAGGTGATTAAAAAGATGGAGGATAAGGCAAAATCCATGTAAACAATTAAAGATTTCTTACAAGTACAGCCACCTAGATTTAGCAGGAATTGGCCTTCAAAAAATTGGTCCTTTCCCACTTCAGACAGGCCTCAGAGGGGTAGATATAGATGCTCCAGAGGAAGGCCTCAAACACAAGCTTCTTATAGACCAAGGCAGTGGACTGCTTCCATCCCTAAGGGAGGAGAGGACAGGTCACAAACTCAAAGGAAACAAACTCAATGACTCCCTCTGTTGGGCTACAGGAACTTCTTGCCTGGAAGCCCCTCTCAGAGGAAAACTCTCTCTTTTTTATCAAAATTGGACTCAAATAACCCAAGACAAGTGGGTTTTGGATGTGGTTTTAAGAGGTTAAAAATTATATTTTCATACCTTGCCAAGGCCAAGCGGATGGCCAGACCTTCCAAAACATCAATGGACGGAGGCCTTAAACCAGGTGGAAGCTCTTTCGGCTATGAATGCCATAGAACTGGTTCCACTTTCAGAGATGGGAAAAGGTTTTTACTCAAGGCTCTTTCTAGTCCCAAGGAAGCAAAACTCATGGAGACCCATTCTGGATCTGTCGGTCTTGAACACCTTTCTAGAGATTCCAAAATTCAAGATGCTTACTCTACAGCAGCTACTTCCAATGCTGTCCAAAGATGCATGGATGGTAACTTTGGATTTAAAGGAGGCATATTTACACATTCCCATCAGGCAGGATCGCAGAAAATACCTCAGGTTCAAGGCCAGATCGAGGCACTTTCAATTCTCTGCGCTGCCCTTTGGATTGTCTACTGCACCCAGGGTCTTCACCAAATGCCTGGCTCCAGTAGTAGCTTACTGCAGACTCAAGGGAATTCAAATTTACCCTTATCTGGACGATTGTCTAATTCAGGCAGACAGCAAGGATGTCTTACTCCAGCATCTAGAATTTGTACAGAACCTCCTCAAGTTCCTGGGATTCTTTGTAAACATAAAAAAGTCAAATTTGACGCCATCACAACAGATAACTTTTCTGGGTGCACTTCTAAACACCACAACCCAGATGGCATTTCTGACATCCGAAAAACAATTACAGCTGGCTTCAACTTTCAGAACCTTGGCAACTTTAACTCAACTATCTGCAAGGAAATTCCTGCAGGCTTTGGGTTACATGGCCTCCTGCATCCTTCTAGTACCATATGCAAGACTACACATGAGGAAAATACAGTGGTACCTAAAATGTGTATGGTCTCAGCATTGCCACAGTTTAGACATACTGATCTCCGTCCTTCCTTGCCTTCAAAAGGAATTTCTTTGGTGGTCCAGGGCATGTGCTCTGAACAAAGGGAAACCCTTCCGTTTGCCTCCTGCCACACAGATTCTAACCATGGACGCCTCGGATTATGCTTGGGGAGTTCAGAAAGCTCTATTGGCCTTCAGGAATCTCTTACAACCAGGACAACTACTAATACGGATGGACAACACCACAGTTATGTGGTACATAAACAAGCAAGGGGGATCTCATTCTTACCCCCTTTGCAGACTAGCCATGGATCTATGGAACACAGCTCTAGCTTGCAATCTGGATCTTCAAGCTCAGTTTCTACCAGGGAAACAAAACTTCCTGGCAGACAGTCTGAGCAGAAACCTTTCGGATCCACACGAGTGGATGCTGGACACCAAAATATTCAGGATGATAACAGCAGTCTGGGGATGTCCTCACATAGACCTCTTTGCATCCCATCTCAATCATCAACTACAGAATTTTTGCACCAGGACTTTCCACAGAGAAGCTTGGAAAGTGGATGCCCTGTCATTCAGTTGGAGGAACCTCTCGGGATATGCCTTTCCACCTCTTCCTCTTCTTCCACGGGTTTTATTGAAGATAAAACAGGACAAGCCCAAGATGATAATCTTGCTGGCTCCAAATTGGCCTTGGCAGTTTTGGTATCCAACTCTAAAAAAACTATGCCTGGAGCCCCCTTGGGTTTTACCTCAATCTCCGAACCTTCTGTCCCAACATCAGGGTCAGGTTCTACACTCTCATGTCAGAACTCTCAGCCTGGCAGCCTGGTTAATCCAGGGCCTTTGATTTCTTCTTTCCTACCCAAGCAGGTTATGGATGTCATTTTAGAAGCCAGACGTCCTAGCACTAGAAAATCTTATGCAGGAAAATGGAAAAGATTTTGTTCCTGGATGCAGGCTCAGGATTCTGATCCTCTTCTTCCTAACATTACTTTAATTTTACTTTACCTGACAGATCTCTTACATAAGGGTCTCTCTTTCTCTTCCATTAAAATACATGCCTCTGCTATTTCTGCTCATTATAATACAGACCCTCCCATCTTTTCCCACCAGCTCATGAGACAGTTTCTCAGAGGAGCTAAGAACTTGAGACCTCCTAGATCTCCTCCCATTCCTGCTTGGGATCTCAACTATGTTGCCTCTTTTTGAGCCTGCTGCCTCTTCTGACATCAAGTTTTTATCTTGGAAGACAGCTATCCTGTTAGCCCTAGCCTCTGCCAGGAGAGTTTCAGAGTTACAAGCTCTTATGGCTGTGGAACCTTATATTATTTTTCATCAAGACAGGGTATCTTTGAGGACTAATCCTACCTTCATGCCTAAGGTGGTTTCCAAAGTGGCTTTAAATCAAACTATCCACTTGCCAACCTTTTTCCCCACTCCTCAAAATAAAGGGGAAAGGATCTTACATTCCTTGGATGTACACAGACAACTACGTTTTTACCTGAACAGAACCAAGGACATCAGAAAATCAGAACAATTGTTTGTTTCTTATGCTTCAAGTTCCCAAGGTAAAGCCATTTCAAAACAGACCATTTCTAAATGGATTGCTCATGGAATCAGATTTTGTTATTCACACCATGGAAAGCAAATCCCAGGGAGTATACGGACTCATTCCACCAGAGCTGCTGCCACTTCTGCAGCCTTCCTCAAGTTCAGTGCATACTTTTTCTAAGCACTACAATCTACCTCTCTATTCTAAGTCTAGGGCAGGCTTTGCCTCTGCAGTCTTGCAGGGCCTTTTAGCCGCCCCTTCTTCTTTATGATCACCACCCTTTCTTTCAGCTTTGGGATTCTACCCTACAGTCATGACTGCAACAGTGAAACACGATGAACATAGTACAGTTGTGTACCCCTACCATAAATGTAGATGTTCGAGTGTCTTCACTGTTGCAGTCTGGGTTTCCCTCCCTCCTGTCCCCTCTTATTTTTACTTTTGTGTATTTCCTTTTTTTCACCATCCTTCTGAGGTGTATTTGCAAAGGTTATGGGACCTTTTTCATTTTGGGACTCCTGACATCTGGGGCAAGAAAACCTGGAGAAGATGGCGTCGGCTGTCAGCTTTGTACTCATGGCGCTCTGACGTCAGGGAGCATGGTTGAACAGCCGATGCCGGACCCAGACTTTGGGATTCTGGCCGACCGAGGGCTGCCTGCCGGCAGGGGAGAACCCTACAGTCATGACTGCAACAGTGAAGACACTCGAACATCTACATTTATGGTAGGTGTACACAACTGTACTTTCTGTCAGACTGGCAGCAATGACAGGAACTGACATATAGCAGTTACATCCTCTTTGTGTCTGCTGCATATTAGCACATGTTGTGCTGTGACTCTTAAATATACAGCTTAGAGCTGCAGATTATGGTTAAATAACTTCACTCACTTGCCATCACTAATGTATTGAGAATGAGATAATATAGATTGAATGATGTTATGTGATCCTATCTCGCCTACATTCTGAATGATGGGTTCGGAGCCGATCCCTCGGCTCCGACTGCATTATGCCAAAAGCAAGTCTCTTATTGGCTGAGCTTACTATATCCCAGGATGCACCACTACCAGTCCCCAGATCTCGTTTGCGCTTCCCTCTTGAGACGTGGTCTCGAGCTGGCTGGGCTGAGTAGTTATTTTAACTAACTTTTTCTGTCAGTTTTTTGCTGTTTTTTGTCTCAAAAGCTGTTTTAACGGCTAACGCTCTTATTGTGTGTGTTTGGATTGTGAAAACTTGTTGTGTGATTGGGTTGAGTTTGATTTGCCCCTCCTTCATCTAGGGCCTTCCGCGCCGGGCTTTAAAAGTCAGTCAACCCTTCTAAACTTTACAGGGTTTCAGAGTTCCCTGTCATTTAAGCTATAACTGTAAGCCTATTTGTTTAGGTTGTCATCAGTAAATCAGTACTTGTATTTTTTCCTGTCAAGTTACTGGAATTGTTTATTATAATGTCTCAGACTCCTAGGCCTTCGGGCTTTAAAAATGTTAAATCACGGGTTTAAAATGTCTATCACAGCTCTGTGTATATTGTCTCGGGGCAAAGCACTTGCAGGAGTCATGCAGTGTATGTCACGCTTTTTCCTCAAGGGTCCTCCAGGAGAGGAAAAATAAATTGATTCTTAAGGGGTTAGTTAAACCTTCCTTTGAAGAAGCCTTGGCATCCTCTCCGGCTCCGGCCAAAAGAAAAGCTGGTTCCGACCAGTCCGTCGGATCCGACTGCCAAGAAACTTAGGCAGGCCTCCTTCGGCTCCAAAGACTTAGGTTGAACGTCTGCCTCGATGCCACCAGTCGACTCCTCTGGCTTGAGCCGATGGCTGGGGCATCGAGGCGGGTCACCTCGTCGGCTCCGCTGCTCTCGGGCCGACAAGGGTCGCCTCAGACACTTCCTCCTCGGCGCCAAGTCTACCTCGGCACCGATGGAATCTGCTGTGAGTATTCCCTCGGCGCCGATACTCATGATCGAAGTCGCCTGGTCCCCTAGCCCTTTGGGGCCGATGGAGGCCTTCTAACCCGTTCTATTTCCTCTCGGTCTTGAGGATGTCGGATTCTGATATAGACAGGGTGCTCCAAAGACTGTTCCAGTCCCCAGTCTTCCAAAAATTTGTTTCGTTCCGACCCAGCTGGCTTGAGAGCCGATGACCTTGGCCCACCCGTTGCCATTCCTCCTCCGACGACGCTTGGCTCCGTCGGAGCAGGTGCTGTTGGAGCGGTGGAGATCTCAGGGTCGGCTCCGACCCTTACCAACCCAGCCTTCGGGTCCGAGTTTAGTACGCGGACTTCTTGGCTGGACCGGGGTGATGTTTGGGACCTATGCTTTCGGTTCGAGCCTCCCCTCGGTGCTTCGGCTGCGGGACTTCCGTCGGCTATCACGGCTCAGTCCGGACACTCCCAGGATTCTGGGGTCCGGCTTTCAGGGCCATGAGGAGTGCCTTGGCCAAGTCCTCTTGACCATCTCTCGGTTTACCAGCACCTTCCCTGGGCGTGGAGACTGGGTCTTTGGCAGTTCCCTGTCCGTAGCCAGCGGAGCCCGAGGCCTGAGGTTACCCCAGTGGGGTTCCCTCCTCCTGAGGGTTCTTGAGTTGTCTTCAGAGGAACCCCAAGGAAGAGATCGTGCAAGAGGAAGCGTGGACTCCCGAGTCTATTACATCGACACTGATATGGATGATGCGGAGGGGTCCCAGTCGTCCTCGGATGATGTCTCATTTGCAGACATCTTAGAGATCCTCAAACAACGAGGGGCTGGATATCCAAACCCCTCTGCTGACGAATCAGTGCTCCTCAAGGCCTTTGGGGCTCAGCCCTCCGCCTCCTGGGTGTCTCCGCCCTTACGAGCTTCTGGATTTAGTTTGTGAAGGGCGTGGACTATCCAGATACCGTGGAACCAGTCCCTTCGTCCAAATAAATTTTTATCTGCTCCCCGAGAAGGAGTTCCTTACTAAAGGCGTGGCTGTAGATGCCATGGTGGTGGCATCTGCTACACAACAGGGCGTGGCAGAGGCTTTCGTCCATCCATCCTCCTAATAAGGAGTCTAGGAGTATGGATAGGTGCGGAGCGCACCCCACTTCAGCGGCCTTTACCTTAAGGTCTCTGAATTATTTGGCACATTTTACCAGGCTTCAGAGGGATCTGGTCAAGGAGTTGTCAGATTCCTCTCGGGTAACCTACCTGAGCAGCTAGCCCAGTCCGTTAGCTCTCAGTTGGCTATCCTTCGTCAATTTCTAACTCGTCCATGAGGCTCATTTCCTATGCGGCAGGCACAGGCGTGGCTCTCGTGAACAAGCCTGGCTCCGCTTGTGTCAGTTCGCGGAGGCCTTCAAGTCTTCCTTCACGACGCCTTTGATGGGTCCTCATTGTTTGGACCCAAGGTGAAAGACACCCTTACCGCTGTGAGCAAGAGGAAGAAAACGTTATCTGCCGTGGTGCCCGTTATTCCACTCCCTTTGCCTTACCCCAAGGCTAAAGGAGGGAAAATGTGGTTCGAAAATCTCGCAAGTTTTCTCCCAACAGCAGGAAGATTCCCCGTCTAGAGGCAGAGGCGGGAAATTTTTCATGGAGGCGCCCGTCCCAGAGGGCCCGCAATTCTGGAGACCGAGTCCTTTCGTGGCTCTTCAGCCTCCCACGTCATGAGGATTGCCCGGCTGTGCTGCTCGGAGCCAGTCGGGTGTCGTTTGCCAAGCACCTAAATGCCTGGGAGTCAATCACTCAGGACAGATGGGTGCCGGATCATTGCCGGAGGTTACACCATCCCATTCAAATACTCACCCCACCGTCCAAGAATCCCGGACCCACCACCCAGTCAAAGGGAAATAGCAGCCGCAGAAGCTTTAAAGCTGCTAGAAAAGGAGTCATCAACCGGTCCCCACAGACCAGATCGGATCAGGAAATTACTCCAGGTTCTTTTAGTGCCAAAAGACAGGGGACCTGAGACCAATATTGGATCTCAGCAGACTGAACCAATCCGTCACGAAATCCAAATTCGAATAGTCACGTTACAATCCATTCTCCCGTTGTTGGAGAAGGATGTTTGGATGTGCTCCATAGACCTCAAGGGCGCCTATTATCACATACCGATACATCAGGCGTCCAGAAGGTATCTCTTCAGCCTGGGAGTCAGTCATTACCAATTTTGTGCTCTGCCCTTTGGTCTCACCACAGCCCCAGGGTGTTCACCAAGTGTTTGGCAGTAGTGACGGCTCACCTGAGAAGTCTTGGATTCCAAGTGTTTCCCTATCTCGACGACTGGCTCCTGACTGCCACCACCAGGCATCTACTAATGGACAACCTCAAAGCCACCATCTCCTGGGTGTTTCCTAGGGATTACATTCAATTGGTCAAAGTCTGTCTTGCTGCCCTCTCAGCATAAAGTTTATAGGAGCAGAGATAGACTCAAGATTGATGCGTCTTTCTTCCTGCCGAAAGGATCCGAACTTTACAGGGCCAAGTTCAAGCTCTAATCTCGAGATCCAAAGCCCCAGCCAGGATGGTCCTACAGGTTTTAGGCTCAATGTCTGCCACGGTTCTTTTAGTTCCTCTAGCAAGATTACACATGAGGATTCTTCAGTGGCTCTTGTCAACTCAATGGTCCTTTCAGGATCTTCCCTCAATCATCACATCATGATTACGGAAATATGCAAAGGGACCTTCGCTGGTGGCTTCAGACATCCAACTTGGATCAGGAAAACCCTTTGTTCTCCCCTCCAGTGGTTACCCTGACGACCGATGCCTCCCAGATAGGGTGGGGGCATTGTCTGGGCAGGCTAGTTCAGGGCTCCTGGCTTCCGGAAGCTCTTCTCCACATCAATGTTGGAGATGAGGGCTGTACTTCTATCCCTACAGGCCTTACACAAGTTTCTTCCTCAGGGCATCATCGCCATCCACACAGACAATATGTCGGTGGTTTGGTATCTGAACAAACAAGGAGGGACTAGATCCCTTTGCAGAGAGGCCATGAGAGTGTGGGAATGGGCTGTAGCTACCAACCGCTTCTTGGTAGCGACCCACATCCCGAAAGTCAAATGTATTGGCGGACAAATTAAGCAGGACAATTCTCTCTCCTCACGAATGGTCTCTAAACCGCACAGTAGCAGCCCAGGTTTTCAAGAGATGGGGGACTCCGTGCTGCGACCTATTTGCGACTCCACAAAACACCAAGTGCCAAAGGTTCTTCTCTTTGATTCCACATCAGGAAGTACCAGCCATGGATGCTCTAGCACAACCTTGGCCAACAGGGCTTCTTTATGCCTTTCCTCCAATTCCACTCCTTCCCAAAGTTATTCAAAAGCTTCTCAGCTGGGGTCTTCAATGATTCTGATTGCCCCATACTGGCCTCGTCAGATATGGTTTCCTTACCTGAAAAAATGCAGTGGACGATCCGTGGACCTTAGACCTGATGCCCGATTTGCTAATCCATCAGTCGGGACATTGGCATCAGTCCCTTCAATCTCTAAAATTGACAGCTTGGCTCCTCCACTTCCAACTTTAGTTAGAAGACACACACTAGACCGGAAGTTGTTCACATATTATCTTGCCCACAAACCCACCACTTACAAATTGTACCTCAGTAAGTGGAAGAGATTTGCTATCTGGGCTCAACTCAAGGGCTTAGACCCTATCACTGCTCCTGTCCCAGAGGTTTTGAAATTCTTAACATCCCTGTTTAATCAGGGATCTTCTGTCTCAACTATTAAAGTCCAACTAGCTGCTATCTCTAAATTCCATGAATCCACGGATCCTCCTTTGATGAGCAGCAGACTATGCAAAACGTTCATTAAAGGTGCCAGTCTGTTAAGACCACCAGTTTTCATCCTGCACCTCCGTGGGATCTTGATTTGGTGCTTGGCATTAACATCTCCCCTTTTGAACCGGCTGCTACATGTGAATTAAAATATCTGTCTTGGAAAGCGGCATTCTTAGTGGCTATTACCTCTGCAAGAAGAGTCTCAGAGCTCCAAGCCCTATCTATTAAACCACCGTGCTTGATTTTCCACAAGGATAGAGTATCACTTAGTCCTAAACCATCCTTTGTCCCAAAAGTCTGTTCTAGTTTCTGTCTTCAACAATCTCTAGAGCTACCAGTTTTCTTTCCAAAATTCTCTAATGAAGCAGAATACACTCTCCATAAATTGGATGTTCACAGGCAATTACGCTTCTATTTAGACAGGACTCAGCAACCGTAAGTCAGACCAGTTGTTTGTGTCCTTCTCAGATAATAAATTGGGCCAAACCATCACAAAAGCTACAATCTCAAAATGGATCAGAGATTGCATAATTCAGGCCTATTCTTCTTCGAATAAACAACTTACATCGTCTATCAAAGCTCATTCTACCAGAGCTATGGCTACTTCTATAGCCTTTCATTCCAAGCTCGCTATATCGGAAATTTGTGCTGCGGCTACTTGGTCCAACCGGCACACTTTCATTTCCCACTACAAATTGGATGTGGCATCTAAAGGACGAGCATCATTTGGTTCCATGGTACTCAGGAGTGTTTTCCAGTGAGCCACCCAGGATTTAGGTGCTAGGGACGCTGTCCCATCATTCAGAATGTAGGCGAGATAGGATCACATAACATCTTTTAGTTATGTACTCACCATAACTTCAGATGTTTGGGATCCATCTCGCCTACATTCCTGGACCCTGATACCCTCCTTCCCCCTACCTTGCAGATCAGAAGAGATTGAACGGTTTTGAGCTCAACTGTTTTCTTTATCTTGTTTCATCTGACGATGTTATATAAGCAGGGTATGCGTGTGTGCATGTATGCGGACAAACTAGATCTGGGGGACTGGTAGTGGTGCATCCTGGGATATAGTAAGCTCAGCCAATAAGAGACTTCGCTCTTTCGCATAAGCGTGCAGTCGGGAGCCGAGGATCGGCTCGAACCCATCATTCAGAATGTAGGCGAGATGGATCCCAAACATCTGAAGTTATGGTGAGTACATAACTAAAAGTTAGTACTAAAACAGAAAGATTATTGGTTATCTAGTAAGTTTCATACATTAAGCCATAAACTGTTGTGAAAAGATGTTGTGTTTACAGCCACTGAGGGGCAGCAAATTCATTATTCATCTCAAAGTCTTCTTCTTCTTGCTTTTCCTGGTTAGGGATCACCACAGTGGATCACCTGTCCGCTTATGATTAGCAGTGGAGTTTTTACAGTGTCGTGTTGCCAGCCCAGCACCCAACCTTCCACAGAAGGCACGCACACATACACACTCATGCCTAGGGCTAATTTAGAATGTCCAAACCACCTACAGCATGTCTTTGGGATGTGGGAGGAAACCAGACCACCCGGAGGAAACCCATGCGACCACAGGGAGGACATGCAGACTCCACACAGAAGGCACCCCAGCCGAGGATTTAACCAGAGACCACTTGCTGTGAGGCAGCAATGCTACCCTCTGCTCCACTGTAGCCACCCCATTATTCATCTCAAAGTCACACAGACCAAAACAGATTTCATAGGAGATAATGCTTGTGTCATCACTGTATTTCAGATAGTTATTCAGTTGTGCCAGCCAGGTACTTTCTAAGGGCTATGTAGATCAGTGTGTATATTGAACCTAGTCAGCCACTGTAGTCAGAGAACATGTGCATATAAGTTACTGAACATGTGGAAAATCAGTGCCATTTTCTATAGTCCGTCAGTGTGAGTGCTAGCTAGAATGGAAATGCACATATGAGTGTGTTAGAAGTAATGACTCAGTCAATAAGCATATGAAGTTCAAAATATGTGTTCCAGTTGTAGCTTCTGATATGTTTATGTACATTAAATGACTTGAACCCATCCCTTGCCTCAGTGTCTCATTTGAATACATGAGACATGCAACAGGCTACACTTTAAGAGATGGTGGGGCATAATTTCTAAAGGGCCTGCTTATTTTCACACCTCTTTCTTCTAAATTGGGATCTTTCTTAAACCTTGGGCCAGATTCATGATGGCTTGCACGGAGTCTAAGAGTAGAGTAAGACTCCATGCAGCCATCATGTCTGACGAGCGATCCAGGAACAGCCTGCAGGGGCGTGCAAAAGAGCTCCTAAAATGGCTGTTACACGGACAGGGCTGGGATATGCAAATTACCTCAATTGCAGGCGAAAGACATGCAAATGATGTAGATTTGCAATTCAGGAAACCCGAACCTGTCCGAGTAAGAGCAGTGTTATTTGCAGAAATGTACTCAGTTGACAACTGAGTACCGTTCTGCAAATAGCAAAACGGAGCCGTGACAGCTCCAAATAAAGGTTGCATCCAGTGCAGGAAGCATGCCAATGGCCAAATATACTGCCATTGGAAATGTTTCCTGATGCAATATGAAAAAAAAAAAATTTTTTCTCCGATTTCCAATGTTTAAGCATAGCGCAGCGCCACGCAAATGGGCTGCACTCTAAAACCCAGAAAACTAAAAATTAAAACCCACAAATGTGGATCTTATTTAAATTGTTAATGTACAATGCAAGGGAATGGCAGGCTGAAGACAACATGGCCACCGAGTAGAGGTTGCTAAGTGGGGAAGCTCAGTCTAAGATATGTAACCAAGCATTAGTAGGCAATCCTATGTAAATGAGGGTTAGGATAGTGAATCGCAAGTTTACAATGCAAATGAGCACAGTCAGTGGAGTGTAGGAGTAGGATAAGGGGAGTAACAGAGTAGAAGATAGGTGACATCACGAGGGGGGTATGTATGAAAGAAGTGAAGCTCATTGGATTAGAGTGGCATGTGTCAGCTGTCATTTACACATCATGGAAGGAGGTGTGTCAACAGGTAGGCTAGGGAAAGGCAAGAAATGGAAGGTGTATGCCGTGGATAACACCAAAGTTTCTTACTGAGCGGGTATGCGCGCATGTGCACGCCTGTAAACCCTAGTAAGACAGAGTGCATGCGTGTAAGCATGAGTGCGTGCGTTAAGCCAGAGTAAGTATGTATACGGCTGATTAAAGAGTTGTAAGCGTGTTTGCGCTGGTGTGCATGCGTTTTAGCCCGAATAAGCAAGTTTTAGTCCATGTAAGCATGTGTGCGCGCGTGTTAGCTGCTGTGAGCGTGTTTGTGCTTGTGTGCGCGGCGCTCCCCCCTGAGGAAACAGAAAGGAAAAAGGAAGCACAACAAATAGCAGGAAGCTACCAGGGAGTACTAACAGAGCTAGCAGGTGAAAACAATCAGACTCAGGCAATTACACAGGCAGTACACTAGCCCAGCCCAGCCTAGCACTCTCTGCAAACAACAGTCCATTATGTTTCTCACAACAGACACTTCAGTAAGATAATAGAAGTGAAAACTGAAAAAGCTTTACTAAGACAAAGAAATGTTAGGGGCTGCCATTGCTGTTATAAGGCGACATTTGCAACATGCTGAGGGTGGTGACAATGGAAATGCTGCTGGACAACCCACAGTGAGGAGATGGGGAAGAGTGTACAGGCTCAGGGTAACCTACCAGGGGCTACATGAGCTGGAGATAGTGGAGCGCTATAGAGTGGACAGAGACCTCCTGCAGCAAATTGTTGAGCTGTGCAGGCCATGCCTCACACACAAAACCAACAGAGGGGAACCCATCCCACTGGAAACCAAGGTATGTGTTGGCATAAGAATATTAGCAACAGGTACCTTCCAGAGACCAACTGGTGATATGATGGGGATATCACAGGCTTCAGCATCCAGGGTACTGCACCAGTTCCTGGATGCCATGTCAGCACATGTCGGTGATCATGTATATTTCCCCAATTCCCGTGAGGTATTGGCCAGCAATATGCGTCTCTTCCAGCAAATAGTGGAATACCCTGAGTTAGTGGGTGCAATAGACTGCACACACATACGCATCAAAGCACCAGCCAGCGAGCGGGGTAGGGTCTACTTCAACCGCAAGGGCTTCCCCTCCATCAACTGCCAGGTTGTGTGTGATGCCCAGGGCATAATACTGAATGTGTGTGGAAGCTACCATGATTCCCATATCTGGCATCTGACGCAGCTGTACCAGACATTTGCCAATGGGGACATCGCACATGGTCACCTAGTGGGGGATGCTGGCTATGCACTGCAGCCATGGCTGATGACACCCATCAGAAATGCACACACACCTGAATAGGAACGCCATAATGAGGCATACGCACAAACACGTAATGTAAGAGAGCGTGTGTTTGGGCTGCTCAAGTCACGGTTCCGGTGCCTGGACACATCTGGTGGGGCCTTGCAGTACTCACCAACTACATGTACCTAAATTGTCATGGTATGTGCTATGCTACATAATATGATCCTGCAAAAACAGCTGCAGCAGGACCAGCATAGGCCTGGGCCAAACAGCCCCCCACCATTGCCAAGGCCATCACAGGCAGAGCGTGACTCGGAGGAGGAACAACCTGAGCCTGCCCCAGTAGGCAGAATGAGGCGTGCCCAGTATGCTTTGGCCTTGGCAAAGCGGCAACGCATAACACAAACACTGGCTCAGTAGGAACTCTGGAAATTATACCTCTCTCTGACTCACACATATAGTAAAAGGGATGCCTAAGTTGACACTACCTGCTTTCAAACATGTACAGGGAGTGTAGCATGTGCATCTGACATAGGCAGCCCTACAGCACCACCTAAGGCATGACTGCCATGTGTTAAGCAATATAAAGCAGTGCTAAACAGCATTTACCACCATGTAGTATATGCAAACAAAATCGCACACACCAACTGGCACAACTGTGGTCAATGTTGAGTAATATTGGGCAATGTCCAGCAATGTTGGTGAATACTGAGCAATGTCGGGCAAGCCTGGTCTAAGTAGGGCATAGCTGAACAAAAGCCAACATGCTCATATTTGCTTAACTGGCCCTTAAGCAGTCTGGTCTGCTCAGTATGAAAATATAAAGCAGTGATGGGTCTCGAACACAGGATACTGTGCACTATAGTCAAAGTACTGAGCCACTAAACCATGACAGTATTGCAGTGGTCAGTCTGCATGATGGAATGTTGATAAGTCTATGCAAAGTATCTCATGGAAACCCTGCAGGCACAGCATAATCCCTGTCGAGTTATGACACAAAGGTGAGTCCTGCAGTAAGAACAGAACCTGACTTCCAACACACACAGTATAAATGTTAATATTGGTCATGTTCACACACATCAACAAATGTAGTGGACCTCAGATAGCAACATACTGAAAGGTCACACTGGGCATGCTCACACACATGAATAAATGAGACAAATGTCAGGCAACAAAACACGGAAAGCCTGAACTGGGCATGCTCACAGACTTAGGCCATGTCGGAGTACAGCAGTGGGCCACGCATATCTGGCAGTTGCATGTATTAACCCAGGAACCTGTCACTATCCAGCAATCCATCCTGTGCACACAGTTATATGACAACAGACACATCTATAATATAGTGGAACCCTGTCATAATCAAATATGTTCTGCAGATACCGAAGTTGTTCAGAGAAACTGGTAAAGCAAAGACGATAAAGACCTGCAAATAGTATCAGCAATAAACATTGTGCATCCTGAACATTAGCATAGGTTCAGAGGTCGATACTAGGCTATCTGCCCTAGGGCATGTACAAGCCTAGCCAGAGTGTGTTTGGCATTCGCAACCCTGTCAGATTACTACACTGTGTGTGTGAATAGTAGGTCACACAAGATAGCCCATGTACGTTTAGGCTAGTGTGCCTCTATCTAGCAGGGACACAGAAGATATCCCAGGGGTAAACATACGATCACCCATACAGTCATCGAGATATCTCCTGTAGGTGGTCAGTGGGTGGCTCTGCCTATGTGAAACTGGGACTACAATCTGGAGTGAGTGGAGCCTCTGGGATAAGAATCTGTCCCTCCAGCATGTCCTATTAACATCTCTGCTGAGGCATACGTCTCTGGAGTGTGTAGCTCCAAGGGAGTCAGATATCCTGAGGTGGAGCATGTCCAGTAATTCTGGGTTGGGTATATCTGTAAACAACAGGCACACATCATATCAGAGTAGGTGGTAAGTGACTGAGTAGAGCTGGAGTTACTGCATCCGAACTGTGCAGGGCATCCGTGTGAGTCCCTAGATCTGCTTGGTGAGGAACTTCTATGGCCAGTACAGTTGCTGCAGGTGTCGGGTATGGTACACTCCAAATGTGGCATTGTGACCAAGCATGGCTGTGATGAGTTTAGGGGCACAATGACCTCACTCGATCTAGATGTGAAACCATATGGGATAAGGTGGCCCATATATAAGGTGTGTCCAACCACTTTGGCAACATGAATGTCAAAGGCGACAGTACGAACAAGTCATGTCTCCAAACCCCTAACAACTCCTACCATATGTAATGGAGTACTATATATGTGGTAATGTGTGGGCATGTTGTTATTCCCAAAGGGGATGACTATGCAACTAATGGCATTTAGCTGCTGGCCATGGCTCAGGCACCAGTCATCCATCTCTGTGAGACCCTGTTTGAGTATGCATGTGGCAGCTGGAGAGTTGATCATGGCACCCAGTTTGCAGTCAAGTGCAAACATGTTCAGCCATATTCCCCCTGTGGTAGCCTGTACATCAGACAAATATACACTGAACAAGAGAGGTCCCAGGACCGAGCAGTGTGGGATGCCACGTGTAACTGGTGTATAGTCAGACATGGCACCTGCAATTCTGACCATGGGGGTGCTATCCCTGATCCAGGTAGCAATCCATTGTGTGAGATATGTGTCCATATTGACGCTGGTGAGCCTATGCATAATGGCCCAGTGGGTTATTGTGTTGAAGGGTTTTGCAAGGTTCAGGTAGGCTGTGTGGACAACCGTCCCTATGTTGATGGCCTGTTAACCGTTTAAAGAATACAAACAGGTTCAAGAGGCAAGATCTGCCCACAACAATGCTGAAATGTGTAGGACACAGTGTCTGCAGGTTCCCGATGTTTATGTGTATAAGTCCCATGACAATACGCTCCATAGCTTTGCAGAACAGGCTAGTTAGGCTTATAGGGCAATATTGTCTGTGGTCCATTGTGGCACCAACTCTGTGGAGTGGGACCACTGTCGCTGTACGCCATTCCTTGGGTACATATCCTGTAGTAACTCCGATATTGAACAGTGATGTAATGTGAGGGTTACGTCTGTCATGAACTCGTGTAAGATGCAGGCCAGGACACCGTCTGGTCCCATTGATACTGTGATGTACGCTTTGGGGAGGGCAGCATTCACCTGTTACTGTGTGATATCAGGGAGGTTATACTCTGTTGGGATGGATAGTTGCTCCTTAGGGGGATGGGGGGGAGACATCTGCACTGAACCTGTTTGCCAGGATGTTGGCAATTCCAGTGGGTTCAGGGTAAGTTTAGTCAGTATGCAGTAACTCACAGCATATCAGTGAATGTCCACCCAGGTTCCTGACATAAATGAAGAAGGCCGTGTGATAGTCCTACGTGTCTGGTGCAATTGTCCGGTAGAAGCAGCCCTCAGAAAAGTTCATGAGTGATCGTAGCTGTCTGCTAGTACAGATCACAGATGCCTTCCCAGTCTGGGATTGTGCTCTATCATGCAGTAGCTTCTTCCTGACGTTGTACAGCTTATTAATGGCTGGGGTCTACCAGACAGGTCCCCTGCCATTGGAGGAGCGAGTCCTGTTGTTATTTGGGATAGCACAATCCATGCAGTCCACTAGGTGTCCATAGAATGTGTATGTAAAGGATTCAGCAGTGTGAGCCATATTTGCCACCGTCTCTGAAGGATACCACCTTGCTTTGGTGAAGTGAGACATTGGCTCATGAGAAGTTCACCAAGATTACCCAGGATGGGTGTGTGGAGGGTATATGTATGTCCAGTGAGATATATGTATGTTCTGACCTTACCAATGAGGGGTATATCGCTGGTGTAGAACATAGAGTCCCCATGTTGGTGATGATCAGGTCCAATATGTATTCCCCCTTGTGGCTGTGCTGACTGGTTGTGCCATAGCATATGAGTCTACAAATTGTAGCGACTGTTGGGTGAGGGTGTTGGGGCTTGAGTAGTATCCCCAGTCAATATTTGTGTATATGAAGTCACCCAATACAATGGTGTTTGTGGAGACCTTCACATTCTCCATAGTTCCCATGACAGCCGAGTGTGGTTCCTGAGTTTGGGAGGGTGGTCTGTAGCAGGCAACAAACTGAAAGGCAGTTTTGCACAATGGTAGCTGTATATGTATGGTCTGTGATGCTTTGTGCAGTGCTACTAACCCGGAGGTGTGTGTATCTGTGATGTATATGGATACTCCCCCTAGTTGTGTTGTCTGTTCCAAGTCCTGTTGTCCAAAAGCATGGTATGAAACATAACCTGGTAGTGCTGGTGTGCATAAGTGAGCCTGAACCAGGCATCTGTTAGTGCACAGATATTGCTATCCTCCATACTGAGGAGAGTCCTGAGTGGCCGCAGTATGAGGGTAACACATCTGGTGTTGAGCAGCATTACCCTTAGTTTCATTTAACCTGTAATGTCTATGGAGTTGGATTTGTCTTTTGAGCCCTGCTTAAAAAAGGCACTATGGTGGTAGCAAGAGCCTTAGCCAGCATTCGAAAGTCCAAGGGTGACAGGTGCAAGCTATCCATAGTGAAGCTATGAGGCATGTTGAGCATGTCACCACAGGCTGACAGACAATGTATCCCCTATGAATGAAACAAATTTGTTAGGCAACTGTTAAACGTGATATGTTTGTCTGTATACTGTGACATCATAATTGGTGGGTGTAAGATGCTAGACAAGGTCAGGGTTATACTGGCCTGGGCTACATGATCAGAGTGTTCCTCCATGTATCATGTCATGTGGTCCAGGGAGTAAAGTCTGAGGTCTTACGCACCAGCATGGACAATGATGGTGCCAGTCCTGTACTTGCTTTGGAGTGACCTGACTGCATGTGTTATGTGGCAGATCCTGGCACCTGACAGACAGCCCAAAGTGACTATTCCCTTGTTTGGGCTGGTGAGTGGTACATCAGTGTGTCTGACAATAAGTGTCGCCTATTACAAGTGTATTATGTGTGTTGTTTAGCCCAAAGGGCAGTGACTGTGTGGCACACTGACATTGTGAACTATGTGATATGTGGGTATTGTAGTGGGGTAGCAGTTGTGTGTGTGTGTCTGCTTTGGAGGTCTCTGCTGCTTAGGCAGAGTTCATTTACATCATCCGAGTATGTCTATGTGTGATAATGTGGTTTGAGTGCTGTCGCTAGAGGATATGTGAGACTGATATGTGGTGTGTGTGGTTACCTTCACCACCTGATAGACTGTGCCAGTTATGGGTCGAGAGAGTTCAGCACCCTGTATGTCTATATAGGTGCATCTCACACATATATCTGAGTTTGTCGGGAGGAGGAGAGGATTGTCTGTGTACATGAGGCAGATGTGACATTGTGTCAATATCACAATATTCACCAGCTGGACTGGAGACTACACATGAAACTGACCCCTGGACATGTCAGGATGCCAGGATATTATGATTACATACTCTGTAGCCTGATCACAAAGGATCAGTAGGGTGTTAAGTGTGTAAAACAGTATAACAGGGATCAGTGCTCATGTTCATTGGTGTTTTGTAAAGAGTAGCTGAGAAGGAGTCCAGACTGAATCATGACACCTCCTTCAGCTATGTCATAAATAGCAATGTACACCCATATATGTCCTGAGTCAGGGCCAACTGTACCTGACTGACAATGCCGACATCCTGACAGACTGGCCCATATGCACATACTCACCTCCCACTGACAGTAGTCCATATCATCATACCAGGAGATATCACATGTAGAATGGATGAGCAGCTACCCCCCAATGCCAAAAGCATGGCAGCAAGTGGAATACATTGATTCCCAATATGTGTCATGCACAAACTACAGAACAAACAGATCCTGCACCTAAACAGTCAGCTGAGCCTCACCCCCTACACAGGATGTGGAACCGTTGAATGTGTCACAGCAACATATGGCACTCCCCACAAGTGTTGGTGCACAACACACCATGGGATGTCAAGTCCAGTACGCCTATGAAGTCTGATCTGCAAGGTCATGGAGTCCATCATGGTTGCAGTTATAAACAGAGCTATTGAAAGCTGACATACACACAACCCTACCAACTGTGGTATGTTCATGTGCGGATCATGGTTCCCAAACATGCTAGACTGTTTGCAAGGCAGCCACCCAGGACATATATCACTGAACACATCTACACATGTCTCACATAGACTTTGAATAGCCCTTTATCAACATCCCAGACACATGTAGTATCCACAAAACCAACAAGCTGTGCATAAATATGTGTTGACATATGACAGAATGTCAGTGTGTCCACAGATAGATCACACAATATAAGGATTATGAGGTCTTGTTCAAGCTGCTGACACCTGCTGACCCACATGGACCATTCCTGGAATGGCATAAAACAAAGTGTACACACATCACCATGTCCAGTCTGATGATGTCACCATCCTATAAATACAGCAGGAGAAGGGAAACCAGCCAATAAAGCAAATAGGACGCTGTGTTAATGTGTCTCTCTCTCTCTAGTATCACAACATAGTTAGGTAGGGGTTTGAATCCTGCAAACACTGACAGTGAGAGTGTGTGTGTGTGGGGGGGGGTATGTGTGCAGTTTCCTTTGAGAGGTGTTCCCCTTTTTGGAGACTGGGAAAACTCACTAAAAGAGGTACATTCCTCTTTGGAAAGTCTGATGATGTCACCATCCTACAAATACAGCAGGAGAAGGGAAACCAGCCAGTAAAGCAAATAGTGCACCGTGTTACTGCGTCTCTCTCTAGCATCATAACATAGGTAGGGGTTTGAATCCTGCAAACACTGAGTGTGTGTGTGGGGGGTGTGTATGTGTTCAAATGTCTTTGAAAGGAGTGCCCTTTTTGGAGACTGGGAAAACACACTAAAAGAGGTACATTCCTCTTTGGAAAGACTGATGATGTCACCATCCTACAAATACAGACAGAGAAGGGAAACCACCCAGTAAAGCAAATAGCACGCCGTGTTAATGCATCTCTCTCTAGTATCATAACATAGTTAGGTAGGGGTTTGAATCCAGCAAAAGCTGACTGTGTGTGTGTGTGTGTGTGTGTGTGTGTGTGTATGTGTGCAATAGTCTTTGAAAGGAGTGCCTTTTTGGAGACTGGGAAAACACACTAAAAGAGGTACATTCCTCTTTGGAAAGACTGATGATGTCACCATCCTACAAATACAGACGGAGAAGGGAAGCCAGCCAGTAAAACAAATAGCACGCCGTGTTAATGCATCTCTCTCTAGTATCATAACATAGTTAGGGGTTTGAATCCTGCAAATGCTGACTGTGTGTGTGTCACTGCTGGTCAGTGCAGTGTGGGTTTTGCTTTTACTATGGTGTGACATATGATTACAACAGTAAGTGCATTGCACACATCAGGTATCTGCGTGGCAAATATATATGTGTACATGTCCCCTCAATCAGTACATAGGTGTGAAGCCTGCATACTACATGAATATATTTGTTTCCATTGACAGGTTGTGCCGCTGCTTCTCAGATCATAGGTCACATATGTATGTATGTGACAAGGCCGTCCATTGTCATGATCTGTGGCCAAGGTCATCTGTGCCACAAATACCCATGACAGTTACTTAAGAGTAGTGTGAGTGAGGGTATATGCCTGGGGTATATGTCAGACATGTTCATACACAACGACGACTGCCAATAATGGACAGTCTTTATAGGTGTACAACTGCCTTGTGGATATGCATTCAGGTCTCTAATGTCTTATGTGATACACCTTGGGACTCCACAATACCTATGGATATGTGGATACCAAGGGACACATGACATAACATAAGGCTGTATGTGCACATTGGTACCCAACAGACATGTTGAGGGCTACCACCTGTGTGGTACTGACGGGATAGTATGTATAGTACATGAGGATGACTATGCCATAGTTGGCTTACTGCTATACAGCATGCATCAGACAACAGGTAGCTGTCTGCATGATACCCTTGTGTAGGATATGCGTCCCATCCAGGGAATGCATTGTAGGCCAATGCATGCATTTCCAGATTTGGATGGACACATCCCTAGTGTGTTTGCATGTACCTAAAGGGGCTATATGCCAAACAGGTGTGGTCACAGGAATGGGTGGTGGTCATTACCACTGGTTAGTGTTATAGTGTAGCATCGGAAGGATCCAACTGTTACTGAGTTCCCTATGGCTATGTGTCATTTGTCAGGACATCATCCAATGATTGCTTATAGTCATGCTGTTGAGGTTGTGTATACTACCAGACCACAAATCATTGACAGATATTAATGGTATCACCCACAGCATAGTGTCAACCCATGTCATACACACATGTATACCCATGTTAGTACATAACTGTAGTAGAATGCATACTGGCCATTGAAAGATACTATGAGATGTTAACAATGTGTACAACAGGGTATGCCACACGTCCCATGTGTCCACTATGCACGTACATGCAGACAGTGCGCACGCACCATGTTCACAGATGTACACTTGCTAATCTGTACTGCACATGCACACACATGTACTGTCCACTCACTGACACATGCTGGCAACACATTACACTTCAGCCAAGTGGCACATGGGTGGACAATACATACTCAGACCTAACAGTGGTGTAAACAATGCTACATTGACAATCAGAGCATAATGTCTGCTCAGATATACCTACAAGGATGTCATTACACTTTCCTGTTGACAACTTGCTAATATTACTACACTGCTACAGTGTCACCCTGTGCATCAGCACCATGTTAGCATGTTCCTCCATCAATGTTACAGATGACAGGAGGCGACACAGGTATCATCATATGCACAGGGTGTTTTGTTGTTTGCCAGAGCCTGACATTGACCCATCCAATCGACATGTGTGTGTGTGTGTGTGTGTGTGTGTGTGTGTGTGTGTGTGTGTGTGTGTGTGTGTGTGTGTGTGTGAGGGACAACAGTACAGCATGGACCAATGTTGATGTAATGTGTGTGTGTATGTGTGAGCCCTAGTTGTTTGGTTAATGTGTGTGTGTCTGCATGCACACAGCTCCACCATGTGGCTGCCATATACGGTAGTTTGTGGGACAGCCACAGACTTTACTGGCTAGGCTGTACAGATCACTGTCTCCGGCCACGGACGCAGTACCTGTGCCTGGCAGGGGTGCTACAGACAGTATGGGGTAACAACCCTGACTGGGTACTGTCATCAGAGGCAGAGGTATGACGACTGCACCCATGTCCCTGCTGGGACTGGCCAGATCCACGTGCACGTGGTCTACTGGGACGGTGAATGGACAGGCCATCCCCAGCATTGCCGGGGCTGGTACTGCCACTACGGGAGCGGCTGTGAACTGTGGGCTGTCCGCGACCACTGCCAGCTGTTGCTGTTGCTGGCATGCATCTGCGTCGACGTTGCAACTGTCCCACATGGTCCTGGCTTATGGAAGACATATTGTGGAGGGCATCTAATGTCTCCCCCCAATGTCTATCAATGACCTCGGTGTAAGTCCGGATGACACCGGCAAGGTCACAGATGCTGTCATTGATAGTGGTGTAATGTGCCCTCTGCGCCCTACGTCCCTGCCTGGTGTACCGTTCCATACGTGCCTCAGCCTGCATTACAGCCCAGAACATACTGGATGTCGTAAGACCTGTGAGGGCATGCCTGCCAGGGGCAATATGACCAGTGGTGCTCCCCCGAGAACCCCTGGACCGCTGCCTATGTGGTACCATTCCAGGAATATGGCTATGGCTGCTGTGAGGGGATGCAAGTGCCATGGGTACCACACTATCCTGGTCAATGCCAACTGTATACTGTCCCTCGCCTATGGCCATTGGTGGTGAGGGATGTATTGACAGTATGAGTGTGCGCATAGATGGGGTTGAACGCTGTGTACTGTCGATTGGCGGACCAACGACAGACCCTGTCAAACCTTCCTGTGCCAAAATACATGTCTCATCATCACCACTATTCGTGGCAGTGTCTTCAGGTTCCCTGCTGCTTTCAGCCACCCCTAACTCAGCACCTGTGAGAGGAAGACAGGAAACACACTTTAGGGTCTGCACATGAACACATGCACACATGCACACATGAACACATGCACACATGAACACATGCACAAATGCACACATGAACACTAATACACTCCTCACTACAGCACATACACACGCACACCAGCAATCCAACACATACTCTATTGTGGGTGAAGGTGGGTGTCAGTATCACAAGGTAAACAGTCACCACACATGTGTCAGCATGCAGAATATGTGTTGCACAAGACCATGCAGTGCAAGTGTAGATGCCCCTATTTAATGGCAGTATACATGGCTTTGATGCAACTGTGTAGTTGTTCAGTGATAGGCTACACCCTGGAACACAATGTGTACATGGACACAACATTGCTGTGCAGGTATTATCAGCTCTGCAATGCCCTGTGCACCATCACTCACAAGTATACATGCCATGGCTGCATGTGTTATCTGTGTGACACATAGATATCCATGTCTGAGTGCAGTGTCTGTGTCCATAGCAGATAATAGTGGGCACGGGTGTAGCACATGCATGCTATGTACACACACGGGATGTGTGGTGCATGTTGATGTGAAGGAGTCCCAATGCTCGACATGGCCAGTGTACAGTGGTTATGGTGAGTGTGGGACATATTGCAGATATGTCGGTGCCAGACATGGCATGGCATGCTACACGACTGCAACATTAAACACCACACATACCCAATGTGTGTCAAGTGACCTATACACCCACTAGCATTCCAGGACATATATGTGACACTTTGGATGGTGACTGCTGTGCATATTATGTATACTGGCATATGTAAGCACACACACAACATGCTATGCATATTGTGTATAGGTGCATATGTTTGCACACACACAACATTGAGGTGCAAATCAATGACTGCTATGAGTAGTACTGTGTTCACTGTAACTGGATGGGGTGTAGTACCCTGTGCCATCATCAACAAACATCTTGTGGTCACTCTCAGCTACTAATGTGTGCAAGACCACTGCCTAGCATGCTGTACCTGAACTGCAGTGCCGTAGCTACATTCACAATTACACAGCCACCTTGTACATGGGTGTGTGAGGTGCCCAATAGGGAGCATTGCCTAACATGACTGTGTTATGTGTTGCAGAGTGTTGCACAGCAGCATGATAGGCCTCTAACCCTGAGGTACATCATGTGTGTGTGCATGACATGTGGGATACTGAAGTGTGATCTTACAGCGGGTGTGTGGTAATGCCAAATGTAGCATGTTTTCATGTACTGCGTATGATAAATGTGTTCTGTTGTGTACAGCTGTAGCAACTATGCATATCCAATGTGCAGTACAGTGTTGCCACAATTGTGTCTGCTGCACTGTGCATTGCATGTGATTGAGGCAGCTACTGACTTTACTGAGATGATTGATGTCTCACAGCAAACATGCACAGCATGCATTATGCATAGGTGTGTTACATGTACATGGCCTACACCTCACCTATGACATGCACATTTCATTACCAATATTAAAGTGTTAACACACTCACCAGCATGTATTGTCTGCTTTGCTGTCACACCAGAGGGACCTACAAGAATATGACACAGTTTGTCAGTGGCCACAACTGTGGCATTGCTACTGTGAGTGTGCTAAACTACAGTGGAACAACAGTCAACAGTCACAGGTGTATGGATACTATTCCAAATATCAGTATTGCACATGATAGGCAGCACAACTGCTAAACACACAGTACACATCTCACATATGCATATTCTAACAATACAGGTAACGGTAGTCTACAGCTAGGGCATATTACCTGCACGCTCCATGTCATCCCGCTGGGTGGCTCCGGCCTCCATGATGACACATGTGTGATGCTGTTGCTGCTGTAGGCCAAGAGCCACCACGCTTAGGAGCAGCTCCTTCACTCCAGTGAGGGGGAGATGTATGGCCGCCCCACCATCTGTGGCAAGCTGTTGCCTATGGATATCAGACACATGCCGCCAGACATGTCTAATTAAATTAAATCACTGCAGTGATGGCATACCTGCTCATATGTCTGGTTATGCATGCCTATGTCATTTACCCGGCGAACAAGGTCTTGCCACAGTGCAGTACGCTCATGCTGGTGCTGGCTGGCCCAGGAAAAAAACAGGTTATAGTGCTGCACCAGGCTGTTCTGTATTTTCTGCTCCTCCGCAGCTGTATACGATGGATTACGTTGATGAGCCACAACCCTGGAAGACAATTAAACAATATGTATGAGCAAGTCATGTGGCACACTTAACATTGTGAAGTACAGATATCACTTAACTGCCATATATAGCATCTATCTGTCTATCAGAGGATACACACGTCCAATACCACATATCAGTGCTCATCCCACAACTGGCTGACAGTGCCTGCCACACTCCATATAACAAACCAGTATACATCAGTAGTCAGCACACTGTTTGGGATACAATGCACAACCTCGCCCCGGGGTATATATCAAGCTAATGCATGAAGAAATATGTCATCCAATGCAATGAATGCAATGTACATTTACAGTATTACCAGTAAACCACCCTAGTCTTTGATGCCATACCCCTACCTAACATATGTGCACAGTTGTTAATATAGCTGGCATACTGCTGTTACAGAGTATACATGTTGCTAGGTACACACACATACCCTGTAACACGCATGTGATTGCAGGCATGGTACAGGCATCATTACACACACATCAGACATACATACAACACACAAATGTATGCCGACACAGATGAGCATTACCTGTGTACCTTATAGTACTGTGTGCCCCTACTTACAGATACCTATGCCTGAGGTATGTAATCTGTGCAGACTACAGAAAACACACAAGATAGTGTTACCAGGGACTGTGAACATACACCATACTGTGCTGTTTAGGCCTACAGCTTCAGGTAGTACAGCAGTTCATATGTGAGCTGGATTCACCAGCAGTACCACTTACTGAGCATACATGTATTGCTTCAGCCTACAATGGGACACCACAGTCGTACACAAGGAACTACGTCACAACATATGCCATCCTACTATGTCTGCATCCCAATAACTGACACATCTTTCCCTGGCCTCACACCTAGGACACAAACTACCATGACAGACACAACCTCACACTACGCTATCACACTTTTACAAAACTTGCACACAATCACTGTCACACTCATTCCACCTCACATAGCAGGTATTGCACTAGTACATGTGCGAGTATGAGTACATGTGTTTGTACATTGTGTCATAGGTAGGTAATACGCTATTGGCCCTAAGGCCTAGAGCAGCCTAGCCATATGCTACCCTGCGCTTTGACACACATGTAATGTGATTTCACTTGCTCCTGTCAACCGGATACACAGAGGTGACTCCCAGGGCATATAACCTATCTCCAAAACAATCATCAGTGGTATGTATGACATCTGCTAATGAGGAGCCTTGTTTGTTAATGCTGGGTGGTTTAGTCCAGAGTATGGCATATTTGTGGATAGGAACCTGTACCTCCAGCATGTGCTGTTTAGTGAGGTGACAAGAATTAGGGCCTTAGGTCATGTAGCCCGGAGGGATTGTGAGGTGTTGTCATGGTGGTTGGCCGACTGCTATGGGTGTGACATATCTCTGTATGTCCGGCAGTGGTAACCTCTGGGTGGGAGGTATGCAATGCACTCTAGCTATGGTTTTGTGAGTCAGTCTGCATAGGGCATGTGTTTGAGGGCAGTATTACTCTTTGTTAGGTACGTCTGTGGCCTTTCCACTTGCTGTAGTTGTCATGTGAGGTACATAC
The DNA here is from genome assembly GCF_019279795.1 of Protopterus annectens. Taxonomy (NCBI): domain Eukaryota; kingdom Metazoa; phylum Chordata; order Ceratodontiformes; family Protopteridae; genus Protopterus; species Protopterus annectens. The sequence goes on along the minus strand of NC_056728.1, from coordinate 757,574,745 downwards.
CACATGGGGCATTGTGATGAGTAGAGGGGAACACTGACCTATATTTCCCTAGATGACACGTAGCACGTAGACAGATTACAAGACTACTGTGGCACTGTGATTATCAAAGGGGAGCCTACTGTCCACCTGTGTCCCATGTTCCCCTCTGACACCTTCAGTGTTAGGCAGGCTACCACCTATGTGGTAGTTACTGCGTAAGGTGTTTTGGAATAGGGTATGGCACTGCAGTATCAACACTGGTGTTCAGTCCATGCCTTGGACAACAGGCACCTGTTGCAGTACATATGACCCCGTGTCTCCCTCTCTCTCTCTCTAGATATATATATATATATATATATATATATATATATATATATATATATATATATATATATATATATATATATATATATATATATACATATCTATCCATATCTATCCATATCTATACATATTTATCCACATCTATACATATCCATACATATCTATATATATATATATATATATATATCTATATATATATATATATATATATATATATATATCCATATATATATATCTATATATATATATATCTACAGATATCTATCTTTATATGTATATATGTATATATCTATATATAGATCTATATATCTATAATAATTCTATAGATATATATATATATATATATATATATATATATACACACACACACACACATATATATATATATATATATATATATATATATACACACATACATCTAAACATCCATTGCTGTACATATAGCTGCACATATAGGCACATATACTGCCCACCTTTCATGGTGGGAATGTAAATTATGCAACAATTCTGAGACATACGGTTATGTAATACTATTGCACAATGTTGTGCAGAATGCATTCTGCTGTCCTCAGGCCATATAGCTGTTGCAGGCCTCACTGCCTGTAGCTCAGTCCCACAGCGTTTAATCACCACATGACATATACCAGCACTGCTTGCTGTCTGCAATGCCACACACTACAACCTACATACATATGTGCACATAACAGCCTTCAACAACATACATATGTCCAGCCTTCACTAACAGTTGCAGTATGTCCCTTGCCCTATGCAAATGTGCATGTACATATAGATACGGACTGCTGCCACATATGGATGATTCACAGTATGTAGAGTACCCTTCAGACACATCTTTTGGATGTCAGCAAATACTTATCTGTTACATACCTTACCTTTGTATTCCTCACCTCCGTCTGTTGTAGGTGTTGATTTTTTTTTTTTTTTTGGTTTTGGTTTCCTCTGTGTGTTGGTCTTTCTTTTCAGTGTCTGTCTCTTACTGCCTGTTTGTATCTGTCTGTCTCTCGCTCGCGCTCTCTCTCCCAGTTGGTGCAATGATATTATTGCATGTGTGGACAGCAGATACAGGCTGCTTTTCTAGGTATCTGCACATGTGCATGTGATGGCCTCTGCACCAATTGGTGCCCACCATTTAGTAATTGCATGCAGCCTGCTGTGTGGTAATTGCAGTTCTCACTGTGATTTCAGGACAATGCTATAAAATGATAGGTTAAGTAGGCGTAGCCCTTTCGGTTTTGCAAGGTGGGGACCATGCTTGTTTGCTGTGGACACTGTTGTCTCAGTCAGAAGGTTGGTATATGTCTCATATTTGAAGCTGGGTTGTAGCCAGTGAAATGCATGTTGTACTGAAACCTGACTGTTGCTTCTTCCAGTACACTCTTCTGAGTGTGTAGGTTTACTCACACCTCCTAATGCTAACAGTGGATACATGGGAGTATGTACTTTCTTTTCGAATTAGAGAATTAACTGGCATACAACAGTAGTTATTGCAATGTATTCCTATGGCTTTCCTATGTTCCCTTTACATTCATTCATTGTAATGCATGTTATATTTCTTTCAGCACCAAGTTATTGTATATCTGCTGTGGTGTAGTGGTACGTCACGCAGACTGGTGAGTCCAAGGTGTGGGGTTTGAGACTGACAAGGGTATTTTATTTTGCTGCTGAGCAGTACAAGGGCCCTGTCATACAGAGTGACTAAGGCACTTTTAAGCAGTTGTAAGCAGGTTTGCATGACACTTAGCGATGCTAAGCTAAGCTTAGCTTAGCTTATTTTATTTTAGCAATACTAAGCTAAGCTTGGCTTAGCTTATCATATCTTAGCAATGCTAAGCTAAGCGCACACATGCGCACACTGGTGCAAACCCGCTTACTACTGTTTACAAGTGCTCACTCCTGCTAACCCCTGCGCTCATTTCTTTGACAGAAAAGTAAATGGGGAGATAGGAATGTGGTGATAAAGGGTGCACAAAGAGGGGAAGACAGTAGGGAAACCAGCTTGAGATGTACAGAATGGGTGTGGAGAAGGTCCATAGCTGTCCATTTCTTTACCAGCAACAGCTGTGCATATGCAATACATTAGGAGGGATATTTGAAACCTTCCACCCCTGAGAGAGGGGTGAAGACAACTAAGTATGTTGCACTACCAATTATGAATATCAGGCACATGCACTGTTTGTGAACTGCTATACTGTCAATAGTACGTTACTCACTTCTGAACAGTTTGTGGTTTGTTTGTGTTGACATTAGCACAGTCTGCTCAGGACAACTGGACATATTTCACTACTGTGTATGCCTGCCTACACCCTTGGTTGTGCCTGACTACACGGGTATATAGTACCTTTGGGTAGGGGTGCAGAACTGCAGAGTGGATTATTTATTATCATGTGATGTTTATCTTGCTGAACATGCAGAGTTGCTGTGTACCTGTAAGTCTATAAAGGCTAGTAATATGTCTGAGTAGCTCCCACCTATGGACATATCCAGATGGTAGACAGAGGTTAGCCTAGTATTAATTGACTGTGCACCACACCAGTTTTTTTAGCACCTGAACAATGGCATTGTCACAGGTGGTTGCTAGCAGTACATGGCTACATCCTTTGATATTTCTGTGTTGTACTCCTACATTAGGGCATGCTTGTGGAATTCATTCTACAGCTATTCGCAGAGTGTGTAACAGCAGACAGGCTGATATGCCTGTGTGTTTCTGACATGCCTGTGCATTTCTGACTCTTCCAGGCCTCAGATACTCTCAGGTATATATTTGAACAGCCTCAGGGAAAGGTACATATCAGTGGGATACACCTGTGATATATTTCAGATATTTTAGAGTTGCGACTTTGGGGGATTCTGAGCATATGTATTACTACACCTTTTCTGACGTGCAAGCAATGTCTACTCTCACTTATTAACATTTATCATTAAGTGGGATTCCTCACATTTCTGCCTGCTGTTACTACATTTCACAGGGAGTCTGAGGGGCACAGCTAACATTTGTTTGCAAATCAGAGACATCCCTGTAAACCAGTCACAGTTGGGAGGTCTGGCCTCTGACCTATTCAAATATGTCAGTGTTTATCCTGCTCTGATACTGTGTAGGGTTTGTAAGGTGCTACTGTAACATTATTCCCTACTAGCACGGCTGGTTCTCTTTTCAGAGTCATGTCATGCAATTCCACAACACGTGCTGGTTAAGGGCCACAGAACATGATTTGTGTTATGCCATTCCTATTCTCCCTTTACATTCACTCATTGTAATGCATGATATATTTCTTTCAGCACCAAGTTATTGTATATCTGGTGTGGTGTAGTGGTACTTCATGCAGACTGGTCAGCCCAAGGTCTGGGGTTTGAGACTGACAGGTGTATTTTATTTTACTGCTGAGCAATACAAGGACCCTGTCATACAGAGTGACTAAGGCACTTTTAAGCAGTTGTAAGCGAGTTTGCGCAGGCTTGCGTGATGCTTAGCAATGCTTAGCTAAGCGCACACAAGCTCCCACTCGCGCACCCTGCTAACTACTGCTTAAAAGTGCTTACTCCTGCTAACCCCCACGCTAATTTCTTTGAAAGAAAAGAAAATGGGGAAATAGGAAAGTGGTGAAAAAGGGGGCACAAAGAGGGAAAGACAGTAGGGAAACCAGCTGGGATGTGCAGGAACGGTGTAGGGAAGGCCCATAGCTGCCCATTTCTTTACCAGCAACAGCTATGCATATGTTCGTAATTTGGTGTGAAATTTTAAACCTTCCATCCCTGAGAGAGGGGTGAGGACAACAGAGTATGTTGTACTGCCAATTATAATTATCAGTTTACATGTCCGACGGACATGTGTGCAAAATGGGCAGCTATGTATGAGGCGTAATGTTTTTGTGGGAACAGATTGCCCTTTTTTTTATTTTTTTTTTCAGGTGAGAGTGGAATCTGAGGTAGGAGATGTAGGTATATTTGGGGAGGTAAACAGACAAGACAAACAAGACACATACAGGGGCGGAATTTGACACATGGGGTGGGTGAACACAATTGACGGGGAAGGTTGTTTGGAAATCGTAAGCCCATGAGCCCACAGATGGTAACAGTGGAACTGAGATCTCCACCCATGGGCAGTCACCACTGCACCTTCACAGCCCCAAGAGTGGCTGTGCCGGGCAGGCTCACCCGAGAACGCGCCACTCTCGCCTCAAGCTGGCATAGGGGATCAGCGACTGAATGCTGGATCTCCCAACGCACCACAGCCTGGACCCTTCAAAGGGTGACAGGTGGCCCTTCTCCACCCATGCTTGCACGTCCCCTGCAGCGCTTCCACCCGAAGGTGGCATAGGACCAAACAGAGGAGGGGAGCCCTGGCTGGGCACCGGAGCTGCTGGTGCCAGGTACACTCGCCAACTGAGGAGGGACAGGTGGGTCCGCTGGGACCGGCCTTCCCATACATTCTGTGATTAGGTGTGTTTAATTACAACATAAACAACAGCATTCCAGATTAGTTAGTTGCAACAGCGTGCAGTAATATTCCCATTAACCCAACACACCAAGGTTCCAACAGTTGAACAGCAAGCATAACTCATGCATATATTGAACGACAGTGGATATTCCAACAACATGCAGGGATGTTTGGTAGCAACAGGCCACCATAAACGTGGTGTTTGAACAGGGCACATGCATCAACATGAATGCAAATATTTATAAAACAATAGGACATATGTCCCAACAAATATTTAAGATTACACATACCCATTGAGGTGTGGAATTGCATGGTTTATGCACAAACAGTAGGGTGTAGAAAAAAACCTCAGTTAACATCTCATAAACACTTCTACTCTACACTACATTCCTAGTGACTGCAAGTGTATATTCCCTACATGTATTATTACACTTGCCACCATGCATTAGGTTGTGTAATGGGTTTGGCTAGTTCAATATATACTTGACCTATATCTGACATACTAACTGTCCAAGATGCAGATGTTACTGCTACATATTTAAAGGCTGCATTTATATTTCTTTATCTACATATCTGGATGTTTTCACATGACATTTTCACTTCAATTTGTACAGAACCCTGCATTTATTGAAGCACACTCACATTTCTGGGGAACATATTAGCATGCTACTCATGTGCCAGATTTACTTGTGCATGCCAACCAGTAATTGACTGTTGAGGACTGTATATATGCTTCACAGCTACTGGCACTTCCATCACCCACTGTAGATGGGACTGCAGAACTCTGGGTTGCCAGCACTTTCTAACACAGTACTATTTGTATAATGCAAGGGTACAACAACATTTCAAACTAAGTGACACACACACACTCTGGGTTTTAAACCTTTATTACTGACATTACACACTTTTCCACAGGCTCACTCCTTTATTTGTTATAACAGTGCATATGGCAGACATATTCGAGACATATTATACCTTTATTAATGGGTTAGAGCACACTTTTGCAGGCTCAGTCACATATATTATATGACAGTACCTGCAGAGATTTTATTCCAGACATATGTTACCTTTCTTAATGGGTTACTACGCTCTTTTTCTGGCACTATGACTATTTCTAATGACAGTACATGCAGAGGATTTATTCAAGCCATTTTATGGCTGTATTATTGTACTACAACACTTTATTTCATGCTCTCTCCCCTATTTTATATAACAAAACATGCAGAATTTTCACTAACCTGCCTGGTGGCGCAGCCTTTGCAGCCTATCAGCATAGGCTTGCTGATTCGCAGCACAGTCACCTGCAGCTGTGAAGTAAATGAAGGGATATTGAGACATGCCTATCCGTTATACAGAATCAATTATCATTTGTTACATACTGCATTCTATGGCTACTTACTCAGTCGTGGGGCATCCTGCATCCCACGGGCCTCCTGTATCCATTGGTTCAGGTGGTCCTCCTTCCATCTCTTTCGGTCTGCATGGTGGTGACGGACCTGCTCACCGGTTCGAGGAACGTCTGAGGCACTGGTGAGGTAATGAGCTAACCAGTTCCAAGCCTCAGCCTTGTACTCCGTCCCTTGGAACTGGCCCTGCAGGAGTCTGGACTCATGACGGTGGACAAGGAGCCAAACCATGTATTTTGACTCCTCAATGCCCCAACGCTGCGCTCAGAAGCGTGAACCCTCTCCTGCACCTGCCATTCTTACTGCAAATGTGAGCTACAATCAGTTATGGCGAGTATTCCTGCCTTTGGGGCTTAAATATGCCACATTTCCCGCACTTTTTTGTGATTGGCCGTTTTTGAGAATTCTAGGCTGACTGCAGACATGCTTAGTAATGGTTAATCTACCATTTCTAAGTATATGTATGCTAATAGCAGCTGTTTCTTCTAAGCTGTCATGGCTTAGTGGTTCTGTACTTTGATTATGATGCACAGGGTCATGGGTTCGAACCTTGTCATTCTTTTATTTTAATACTGTCTAGACAGGCTAGGGGGTGTGGCTGTGTTTAAGCAACTTAGCTCTACGTTGCTCCCCAGTGCCCTACTGGTTGGCGCGGCGTGCACGTCCGCACAAACACATTGCGCTGGGTAAAGCGCATTTAAACTTTGGCCAACTCTATTGTGCTGGGTAAAGCGCTATTAAGTTATGGGCACCTGCATTGCGCTGGGTAAAGCGCTTTTAAACTTTGGGCACCTCTGTTTAGCTGGGTAAAGCGCTGCTTAACGGCAGGCTATTATATATCTGGATCGGATCCTTTAAAAATATATATTTTGTTCACTGATACATTGGCCATTTCACTGCTTTTACTAATATTTTAATCATATATGTCTGGTATTATTTTATATACTGATTTACAACAAAAATACAAAGGGGAGTGGTGGGACTCGAACCGTGAATGCCTCCTCTTTGTGCATACGCTCTACCATTACACAATTGAAATTTGGTGTGATTTGCATAAACATTCTTTCTTATGCTCTTCCATGCCGGAATTGCTAACTACAGCTAAGCAATGGGCACACACGCACACACACGTGCAAATACTGGCAGCTATATCGTGGATTTTAAAAATATATATATTATTTACTTTATATAAGTGTGATGGGGGTTTACAGTGTCAGGGAGTGTGGTGTTGGTTGCAAGTACATTTGAACAAACTCGCTCTTGTGTGTTGACATTATGCTTTTTAAAACCTTGCAGGGGCATGGACATTTAGACTGCTCGGCAGTCGGTCACGCCCCCTGCTTTCCTACTCAGTCCGTGTAAGAGTTACGGTTGAGTCAGCGTGCCCTCATGAATATTCATGGCACACTGACATCGTACCATTCAACTGCAGCTTCCGAGTAAGACATATTAAGTCTTACACGGAGGTTTCGTGAATCCGGGGGCATATCTCTTACATTTGGTACTTCTGGCAGCTTCTGACTCTGAAATGGATATATCATTCATTTCACTTTTCTTTATACTGGTTTTGCAGAGTAGCTGAATCTGCTTGTTGAACCTGAGGCTGTAGTTAAGACATAGTCTAGTAGGGAATCCTGTTAATTTACTTAAAATTCAGCTCATGTATAGTAATATGCCCTTGCTTATTTCTGCCTATTGTGGAAAATACAGCACTTTTAAGAATAAGCTCCAAAACAAGATGTTCTCTTCATCTCAAACAGGCTGGCTTGCAAATATAAACATGCTCTGCTCAGTGTGTGACAACTGCTGACAAACATATTTAGATTTATTTTCCGATCTTAATGTTTTTCTGCTGTAACTTTCACATTTCACATCCTCCCTTGTAGTTAAGCAGTAATGTAGCTAGAATAAAGATTGGGCAAGATATCCTCTGTTAAGTCCCACTGTTCTCACTAGAATAGCTTTTTCAGATCTTGTTTGATTTAGTAAGAAATCATTGTGAGCTACAAGGACGTGCTGGGCAATCAGTATTATATGTTGTGAAACTTGAAGAATGCATGATTGCATAATGTGTACAACTAACAAAATGGTCTGAAAAAACACTGAGATGTATGGGAAAACCTTTTAATTGTGAAATTCTAAATTCCAGTGGCAAAAGAAGGTTTTGAACTATACACTTATATATATTACAGCAACTAAAGTATCTTTTGAAAAATGTGTTAAAGTATTACGTGGCACAAAAGGTATGCCAAGTATTAATGGCTAAGAAACATTATCATTCATTTCTAAGGCATAAGTACTTTATGGCTGACAGTGTCCAAGCCTCTTAATAAATCCTCTGACAACAAATATGATTCACAGTGAAAATCCAAATGTATTTAAAATAAGACAAATATCTTATCAACTTTGGCATATCTGAAACATCAAAGTGGAGAGAGGGTTCAGTGGCAGCCTTACAGGTAGTTTGCATACAATAAATCAAATAAGCCACACCCAAATATGAAGGCTCATAGGGTCATATGTGTGTTCTTGGCTAATGACCACTGGGGCCTTTTTCAAACCTAGCCTGCAACCCAAATCTCAGAAATTCTGGTTTCCCTAGTAGTGTAAGCAGGTGCTTGGGATATGAAACATTTACAAACAGGGGTCTGGGAGATGAACCATTTACATATTGCCTGTGTCCATTAGAGATAGATGCCAGCCCAGGGTGAATTTCCAGTTCCCGAACCAATTGTCCAAGTTATGCTTCAATTGGGTTAGGGAAATCTTCTTCACATGGATGGGGAGCCTGTTCTAGAGAACGGTGCAGCAGGTCTTATTTGTATCACAGACAGGGTTTAAAGATAGTTCTGGTGTTATTTTTGTGGATATACCAGGAAAAGTCATGGGGAAGGGCTATTATGCTGATTGCTTTCCCAAGAATCATCAACCATTATAATGTCATGGTCAGAAGGCCCAATCTATTTTCATAAGTGTCATTTACTTCATTATAGATTACGCTGAAAAGTCTAGAAAGAATAATTTATTAATTATTGTGTTTGAATTTACTCTTAGGATCTGATGTTGTCCTTCTCATTCATTCCTCAACTGATGGGTTCAGATCCAAGGCTTAGATCCAACTCAGATGCTTCTACCAAATCATTGGATCCAAGAATTCTCAAGATCCTCTCTTTACTTATAATTCCATGCCAGCCTAATATATCTCAGATCTTATTTGCCACCATTCAGCTTCAGATGTGGATCCTATCACTGTCAAACTTTAGACTTTTGTTTAGCCATTTGTTGTGAGTTTTTTTCTCATATTTCTTCTATTGTATTTTTCTAATTCTCCTATCTCCCGCATCCATATTACATAATCGAACTTTTAAAAGTCGAACATCACATGGTCAACACCATATGACTGAACTTTTAAAAGTTTGAAAATGTAATAAAAAAAATAAACCAAAGAAAAAACTTACCTGAACGGTTTAAACAGGGGACAAGCCCCCCTGCACCCCCCACAACCCCCGCTCTTTAAATATACCAACTCTGAGATCAAAAGTTTGATCATATGGTGTCGACCATATGACATTCGAACCTTTAAGAGTTCGACAACGTGCCGCCCTTAGTCCTTTAGCTAGTTTCTGTATTCCTTTTGGCTACTGTTTCTCAGAATTTACTTGAAGTACCATTGTTTATACTCTTTGCTTTGTGTGTACTCATTTGAGTACTTTTTTCTACTATTGTTGGTAGTTTTTTTTTCCTTTGCTGACTTCTTTACTTTTTTGCTACACCAAATAATTAAAAAAAAAAAAAACCTTCCCAACTCAGATGCCCACAGGCAATGTGCGTATTGTTTAGGCCCACACACTTGGATGCAGATTGTTCAATCTGCTCTGGATTTAACTTCAAAACCTTAAATGATCAGAGGATTAAATTACTCCTTCTAAGATGCATAAGAAATCAGATCTGACTACCTCAGATCCAACTGTTTCAAAACTTAGATCTCCTCAGATCCCTACTCTCACATTGCTGTCAGATCAAGTTTCTTCATGGTTCCCTTCTCCTTTCCTGGAGGTATCTCCACATAGGCACTCCAGTCCTCCATCCACCACATCATCTCTTAGATCTTCCAGAAGCTTATCAGAAGTTGTTGTGGATAGGATGATGAGGACGTTTCTCAGAGCACAGATCCAGATGGGGGTACTCCCAGCTACAACTCCCACCAGATCCATGAGCCATCCTTTATCCACTTCCACCTTGGTATCTCCTTCTCTGATCTGACCCAGTGTTTTGGAGCCCTCGGATCCAAGACCTCTGGAAGTGTCTTCATCAGATTCAAAGACAGCCTGTTCTTCAACTCCAGTGGTTTCCCTGAGCCAATCTTCTCTGAGTCTTTCAGAGCTAAAGCGTCAGAGCCAGGTCCAGGGGATTGGAATTGACATGAAGTGTTCATAGCTGTCTCTTCCCCTTGGTGTTTTGGCACTGGACAGTTCGGGTCCAACTCCCTCATCGGGTAGAGTGCTGGTGGGGTTACAGAAGCCAATGGTTCGAGAACTTCCATCTCCTTTGTCATCAACCTTTGTGTCCCATGGGCATTATGCCTTTGAGATTGTGAAGAAAGCTTTCTTTTTGTCCCGAGAAGGTACATCCCTGCCCTCCTTCAATCAGACCACTTTGCCTCACTCAGTTCCGTACTCTGAACAATCCATTCCACTGGGACAGCCAGTGCAAACTAGTTTCCAGTCATTCCATGAGGACATTGTCACTTCTTCTGATACTTCCCCAGAACACCCCACTAAGGAAGGCCCTCAGAAGGGAACATGTAAGAAGGGACACCAAGATTCCCTTCAGGAATTGCTCATGGAGGACACCAATTTTGATGAGGTGGAGGGGGTCCCCCAGATCTCCACCTGGTGATGCCTCTTTCTGAGACATCCTGGAGCTCCTGAAACAAAAAGGTAGTTGGTCCTCTGACACCCCCTCCCAGGAGTAATCAGTGTTCCTGGAGGCTTTTGGGTATAGCCCATCTACTTCTTGGGTGACCCCCTCCCCAGCCAATGAGCTCATAGATCTTGTTTTTCGTCAGGTGTGGAAGGAGATGGGTACTGTAGAGCTGATTCCAAAAAAACTAGATAAAATTCTAGCCCTGCTCCCAAGGATCAGGAACACTGGGGCAAGGGAGTCCTGGTTGATGCCATGGTTGTAGCTGCAGTCATTAGGAAAGAACTGGCAGAATAGAGTTCCTCTGTCCATCCCCCTAACAGGCAGTCCAGGCTTTGGACCATTTTGGAAAGTGTCTGTATGCTTCAGTGACCTTTGCTCTCAGGTCACTAAATTATCTGGCACATTTTACGAGTTTACAAAGAGATCTGAAAAAGGAGTTTGCCAAATCTCTTTCTGGGTCCATTTCTACCTAGGATGAAAATAGAATCTCCTAACAACTGGCCACCCTCCATCTAATTCAAATGCATCCATGAGGTTGATCTCCCATGCAGTGGAAAGTATCTCACAGCTGGCGGTTTTAGGCATAGCCATTAGGAGCCATCTCTGGATGTGACTATGTGATTTTACAGAGCCCTTTAAGTCTCTGTTCATCAATGCACCTTTTGATGGATCTTCCTTGTTTAGCCCCAAAGTAAAGGATACGCTCCCAAGATGTAAGCAAGAGGGAAAGACATGTCTGTCATGGGGGTACATTTTTCAACCACTCATAGACCTTTCTCAAGGAATCAAAGAGGATGAAGAAAAAGGTTGTTTAGAAAATCCCAAGGTCCTTTTTTTTTAAGATTCATGTGGGATAGTTCCCCCAGAGGCAGAGAGAGGAACCTAAATGGAAGATGCTACCCTCACGGCAGAGGTGGCCCACAGAATCAAGGCTTCAGGGATTCCTTTTTGTATAAGCTATATCAGCGCTCCTGAAAGGATGCATGACTGTTCCCCTCTGGAGGCAGCCAGGGGATGTCTGTTTCTGCACCGGAGAGCCCGGCTATCTATAACTAAAGATTCCTGGGTGCAGAGAATCATATTCAGAGGGTATACTATACTATTTTCACTAACTCCCCCTACCAATGTGAAAAAAATCCCTGATGTTCCACCCAATCACAAGAAGCAGTGACTCTAGAAATAAAAATAGCTGCTAGAAAAAAGAGTCATTGAAGTGGCTCCACAGACCAGAGAGGATCCATAACTTACTCGATTCTTCTTGGTGCTAAAAAAGACAGAGGACTTAAAACCAATTCCAGATCTCAACAAATTAAATCAGTTCTTACAATATTCAAAGTTTTGGATGGTCAGAGTTCAGTTCATTTTTCCTCTGCTGTAAAAGAATGATTGAATGTGCTTAACAGATCTTCAGGATGTGTACCATCACATCAAAATGAACATGTGCTCCAGAAGATACCTGCAATTCTGGCTGGGAGCCAGTCATTACCAGTTCAGAACACTAAACTTTGGTCTCACCACAGCCCTCAGGGTATTCACCAAATGCATGGCAGCAGTAGCAGCTCACTTGAGACTGCTGGGATTCCAAGTGTTTCCATATCTAGATGATTGACTCCTAATGGCCCCAATCTGGCATTGACTTCTAAAGGTTAGGGGCTACTTGCTCCATTTGTGGGTTCATCTAGGAATCACAGTCAATTACAATAAATCAGATCTCACACCAGCAGAATATGGAATTCATAGATGCTCGTCTGGACACAGTCAACCAGAATACCTCTGTTTCCTCTATTCAAACACAGACTCCGATGCCCCAAGTCAAGAAAGTGATTCAAAGTTCTTCTCTTCTAGCTCAATTAATCTTACAAGCCTTGGGATCCATGGTAGTGGCTATCACCCTCGTTCCTCTTGCCAGGTTTTACATACAAATTCTTCAATGGACACTTTCAGTCAAATGTTTTTTTCTTCAACATCTATTAACCATGCTAGTCAAGATCACATAAGTGTGCAAAAGATATCTTCTTTGGTGGATTCATTTAAATGAGCTCTCGATAGGCCATCCATTTTTTTCTTCCCTTGCCCACTGCCACGGTGATCACAGACACCTTCCAACTGGGGTGGAGTGCATTACTTGGGAAGGACAGTCCAAGGTACAGTATCCTTTGAAGAGGCCAAGACACATATTAAAGTCCTGGAAATGAGAGCAGTCCTCCTTGCATTGTGGGCCTTCCAAGACGTTCTCCCATCCAGGGCAATTAACATTCAGATGGACAATATGTAAGTGGTCTGGTATATCAACAAACAGGAAGGAACCAGATCTTGCCCACTATGACGAGAAGCAATGAGATTATAGCAATGGGAGATCTTTTCTGGTTGCTTTCTAATAGCAATGCACATCCCATGGAAATACAGTGTGATTGTGGACCAGCTAAGCTGGTCCATTTTGATGCCTCATGAGTGGTCTATCAATGTCAAAGTGGTGAAGAGAATTTTCCATCAATGGGTCTAACTATCCTTTGCCCTATTCACCTCTCCCTTCAGCCACAAATGCAGCAGTTGTCTTTGCCCTGATCCCTCCATCAGGGTAGTCACAGAGAGATGTTCTAGACCACAGTTGGCCAAATGGTCCCCTTTATGCTTGCCCACTATTACCTTTAATTTCCAAATTCCTACAGAAAGCATTCTAGTTGAAGAGCACAGTTATCCTCATTGTACCCTTCTGGCCTTAGCAGATTTGGTTCCCCCTCCTCTGGTCTCTTTTCTGCATCTACCCTGAATACTGGGTCCCACTCCAGACCTTCTTTCTCATCTGTCAGTTATGATTCATCTAGACTTATGAGGCCTCAAACTAATCCCATGGTTTCTCCAATTCCATTGATTGCTTGACAGCCCAGGCTGTCCTCCCTGTTCTGTCAAATTGTGTTATCTTCTCAAAAAGCATCTACAAGAATGATTTATAAGAGTAAATGGAAAAGATTTGTCTTCTGGATCCTTAACAAGGACCTGGATCCTTGTTCAGCACCAGTGAAATCTATCCTTGAATGTTTAGCTTCAATTTTTGGTGAAGGGGCTAACTTTTCAGCTATTAAAGTTCAGTTGGCTGCCATTTCTAATTTCCATCTGGGCAAGAATACCTCTACCTTAGCCTCTTCTAAACTATGTAAAGCCTTTCTTAAGGGAGCTTTTTTACTTAGACCCCCATTAAAGGAACCTACTTCTCCTTGGGATTTAACTATCTTGCTTCAAGCCTTAACAAAAACTCTCTTTGACCCTTCAGCCAACGCAGAACTTAAACTTTTGTCTTGGAAAACCACTTTTCTGGTTGCTATCAGATCAGCTAGATGAGTATCTGAACTCCAGGCTCTATCTTCTAAACATAGTTACCTGGCTTTTCAAAAGGACAGGGTGTCCTTGTGAACAAATCCATCTTTCTTGCCTTAGGCAGCTTCTGAGTCCAAAATGTAATCAGGTCATTAATCTACCAGTTTTATTTCCTAACTTTTCAAATAAGGAAGAGTATATGCTCCACCTGTTGGATGTGCATACACAACTTTGCTTTTATCTCCACAGAACCAAAGACTTCAGGAAATCTGACCAGTTATTTGCTTCCTTTTCTCCTAACAGACTGGGCAAACCAAAATATCCAAAGTTACACTGGCCAAATAGTTAACTGAAAGTATCTCCTTTGTTTATGTTAAAAATAGGTTTATCCTTGCCCAAAAGCTCATTCTATGTGGTCTATAGCACTTTCTTCAGCTTTTTGGTCAAGGACTTCCCTAGATGACATTTGTGCAGCACAGCTTGGATTAATTCTCACATCTTTATTGCTCATTAAAAATTAGATTTGATTTCCAGGAGCAGAGTTGCTTTTGGCTCTGCAGTACTCCAGAATATCCTTCCATGAGGTCCTCCCAAAGTTACAGTAGCTAGGGACTCTGTTACATCAGTTGAGGAATGAATGAAAAGGACAGAAGAGAGGGCATTCTTAGATTGGCCTCATCAATCTACATAATTTCCATACATAATTATCCTAAATCCTTTTTAGCTCAGTTGAGGTATCCCTAATTTTGGTCTCAGGAAGACCTGAGACTATCACAAGCTCCTTACAAAGTCCAGTAAGATACGGTCTGTTTTAGACACGGTGGAGTTATCAGTTAGCTGTAATGTTTTTGACATTGCCAGGTCACAGTGTCTGCGCCTTGTGAGCTTTTAATTTTGACTTAATTTACTTTTCATCTGCATATTGTTTGTTGTCATGGGCCTAACCCATTGACATTGTCATGGTATATTAACTCTGTTTTATTCAATGTGATTATTGGAAGCTCTTCAAAATATGTTGCTTGGTGAGTGTAGTCTTCACAACTTCTGCATATGTAGTTGTAGGTCTTTGTGTGCATGTGTGTGTGTGTGTGTGTTTGTGCTCATTGTCGAGTTGCTGCAGAGAGCTTAGCCTCAGTACTCCGTACATATGTACAACTTTCACAGATATTTCTGATCATACCAAAAGGGCATGCACTTTCAGTGGGTGGGGTCCTCTCTGATAACTTATGCTTAAGTAGAGGAACCAGGCAGGGTTGTCTGCTTTCCCCTTTGTTGTTTACATTATATTTAGAACCACTGGAAAAGAAAATAAGGATATGATTGGTGTGGTAGTGAGAAAAAGATGGCTCTATTCACAGATGATATTATTTTAGACATGACAAAACCAGAAAGGGACATTACAGTGTTTTGGAATATTTTAAGACAGTTTCGTGTCTTCTCAGGATACAAAATTAATGAAGCTAAAATAAAGACAATAGCGGTAAACAATGTCCCCACATACAAATTGGTCCAACAATATCCATATTTATGGAGACATGATAAATTGAAGGTTTTAGGGGTATGGTTAGAAATGACTCTGTTTTGACAGCTAAGGATATATGGGAAGGGACTAAATAGAAGATAATACAAAAATTGCGAAACTGGATGCTTGCTTATATAGATATGGATACTAAGTTACAAGCA
Source organism: Protopterus annectens (assembly GCF_019279795.1). NCBI lineage: Eukaryota > Metazoa > Chordata > Ceratodontiformes > Protopteridae > Protopterus > Protopterus annectens. The sequence continues at coordinate 757,558,659 of NC_056728.1, read as the reverse complement.
ATTAAAATGCTTTTGTCCTTTTAGTCTTATACACAGGTTAGGCATATTTTTATCAACCAGAGGAGAAGCAGTGGGTGGCAATTAAAAAGCGTTGAAGGATTTTATCTGGGAAGGAAGACAGCAAGGGTCAAGTGGGATAAGCCGATTCTTCCAATAGAACAAGGCAGACTAGGATTACCCAATCTGAGGGAATATTTTAGAGCAACACAGTCAAGGTTCTTGAACATAGCAGAAGCAGAAAACTATAATTCAAAGTGGAAAGGTATGATACTGACACAGGGAAGAAGCTCAGGAAATAAGGAGAGATTGGAATTTTGGATGCAAACTCTTAAGAAGAACAAAAAATTATACAGAGTATTATGTTCATAAAATAGCAGGGAGTATTCTAATAACTAAACCAGCATGAAAATGGAGAAAAGATACTCTGCCAATAGGGATGACTGTGGTCAGGGATACAGATAATAGACAAGAGGGGGCTGGAATTTATTGGAGAAAGCTGGCAAATGAACCACGGCACTGGGAGTAAATAACTAGAAAGGGAAAGGTAAAAGAATGGCAAGAGGCCAAGAATTTATTTGGACTGCAGGTTAGAGATTGCCTTCCCTATCAAGGATTGATATCAGAGTATGGGCAAAGAGAAAGAAATAGGGGGCTTTTAAATGAAAGACCAGCACTGGTAGAGTTTTTAATATAACCTAGAACAGAAGCTGCCATTAAAAAAGGAATAATTAGTGGAGCATATAAAATATTGCATGATAACCATAATAATCAATCAGAGGAGGTTAGAAAGGATTGGGAAGAGAGATTGGATAAGCAATTCACAAAGAGACAATGGGGGAATATATGTGTATCTCCCAAATATGCAACAAAGTCTAGAAGATTTAGGATCTTTGCCTGGAAGTGTTTACATAGGTATTTTGATACACTAGGTAGACTCCAAAGAATTTTTCCTTAGGTGGATAGCGAATGTTGGAGGTGTGACAGGCAGGGGAAATGTGGCTGGGAACATATTTTTTGGGATTCTAGTGAGCTGGCAGACTTTAGGGATTCCCTGCAGACTGTTCTGTCAGAGATGCTGGGTGAGTGGATTGGATTGGCTGGGAAGATGATTTATTTGAGGTATGATACAGAATTGGATTTGCCTAGACACAGTAAAGCTTTCCTGAGTCTAATTATGGTGGCTGCCAAAAAAATCAATTACTAGAAAATGGAAATCAAAGTCTAGACCAACTTTATTAGAAGTAGTGAATATAGTAACAGAGATAAAACAACTGGAATTGGGATCTTTAGAAAAGGGAAGGAGGAAACTACATAGGAAAAATGGGAATTGTGGGAATAATATATGAAGGAGGAAACTACATAGGAAAAATGGGAATTGTGGGAATAATATATGCAGAGAAGGAATGAGGTTTAAGAGGCAGGATTTGAATTAGCTATCTGATGCTTAATTGGCAATGACTGGATGGATTATAAATGATGTATAATGTTTGCAACTACAGTTGTTTCAATGGTGTCTGAGATGTATAATGTTTGCAACTAAAGTGGTGTCAATGTTTGTTTTTCATTTATATAAATGTAAGATTGCCTTTGTCATGCATAATAATTTAATAAAGATGTTTATTGGGAAAAAAGGCATGCATTTTCTGTGAGTATGAGTCACTTCTTACACTGCTCGAGACAACCATTATCTGTTGATTCTTTTAGATCTAGATCATGATGTGCTTCCATACCTAATCTAAAGAAACAGCTGTCCTGTGTGAACACATATTTTAAATAAATATGCAGTGTTAGCATACGTCTCAACCTCTTAGAACAAGAAATCTGGAAAAACACATAAATAATAGAGGGACAAAGGCCCAAAAATAAATACAATTTTAAATATTGCTCTTACAAATTTAGAAAGTTGATAGAATAAAAGTTTTTGCATTAGCATGCATTTTTTGAAGGGTATGAAGTCTAAATCTCAAATGTCTGTTATTATTTTCTGACTCAAGTCCTCAAAGATTTGGTAATGTTTTGACAGAAAACCATGATTTTATGAGTAACAGGCTAAAATATGAGGCAAAAATCAGGACATTCTGCAAAAATCTGTACAGCTGAGAAGTATAATTGCTAGTTAGAACCTAATTTTACCTTTGTCAAAGGCCACTAAAGTGTAAGATCAGATGTTGTCTTTACCATCCATCTCAACCTTTGGGTTATTGGATTTGACGTGGATCCAACACCAGCCCTTTCAAAATCCTCTGTCCAAGAGCTTCACCCTTCATCTACCCATAACACCCTTCTCCAGATCTCATTTGCCACCATCAAGTTCGGATTGTGGTCAAGTGCTCCATCAGCTTTGGTTCCTTTTCAGATAGTTTGGTTAAATATATATATATATATTTTTTTTTTGCTGTTTTGCTGAATATCCTTTAGTCTTAGTATTGTTAGCGTTAGTAGTAGTTACAGCTAGATGTAGGTTTTGGTAGGTGCAGTTATTTCAGTGTGGTGTATTTTTTCTGATTAGGTAAGTGGTTAGGTAGCTTTAAGATTTTTTTCTATATTTCTTTCTTGTTATTAATTAATACTTGGTTATAGTAATTACAATTATTAATAGTATTAATAGTTATTAATAGTTATTAGTAGGTAGTAATAGTTATTTCTGATAGGATTAAAGTAGTTTCTGAAATACCTTTCTACTCTTTGTTTGTTGCGAAGATATTTGGCGTTTCCCGCCTTTTTTTCTCTAGTTGAAGTGTCTGTTGGGGAAGATCATTTTTCTTTTTCCTCTGAACATGGAGAAAGCTTCAAGGTTTAGAAAATGTGGATCCTGTGGGTATAACCTGTGGGAATAACCTGCCTCCGCAAGAAACCCACAACAAGTGTGTATACTGCTTGGGTGTGGCTCATTTGAACATGAATGCTTATCTTCCGATACTTTTGGTGCCAGAGCCCTCTGTGAATGAAGGGACAAACCTGTCATCAAGGGTCTTCTTCAACCCTCAACTGCTTCTTCCTTCTGTCCCTTCCCTAGCAAGAAACCAGAGCAATGGGAGAAGGAAAGGTCTAGGAACCAGAAGTCCAAGTCACATGGAAAACAGCAGGAAGAGTACAAAGCTCTTCATTATCTACTGAGTGACAGTCAGAGCTGAAGGTACATCTCCCTTTATCACTTCCAGCTGTGAGCCTTTTGGGTCCATCATTACCAATCTGGCAACAGTCTCCAGGGCTATTGGTTTCAGAGTCATCCAACTCCCCTACCCTTAGCATACTGAACCCCTTTCTTGTGAAGAGTCCTACTGCATCTTTGGGCAGACTCCAGTCTCTGCCCAGTTTCTCTAGTGCAGTTGTCTCTAGTACCATCCTCCTCTTCTCCTCGGGTCCATTCTTTACCCTTCCTTCCTATCCTTCTTTGGATCCAATGACCACTAAGAAATCATCCAAACCACTAGATCTGCTAGGCTGGGTGGGTGCCTCAAACCACTGGATCTAGAGCAATTGATGCTATCCTTTCTACAGGCACATATCCAGCTCTGACTCATTCCTTCCTGCTGTGGTTTTGGCTTCCAGTTTTGCTATTCCTCTTCCAGTTCTCTTAGTTCTAGGATTGTAGTGTCCAGCTGTGCTACCCTCCCTTTAGCAGTACCAGTGGCTTGGTAGCTTCAAGTGCTGACTAGATCCTTGGTGTTTTCAACTCTGGCACCATCAGAGTTGGGTACTCCTTAGAGCTGAGTGTTCAGGACTGTAGTCTAAGGTTGGGGGCAAACTTTCAGGTCTCAGAGTCATCCCTGCCTCTGGCTTCTTCAACTTTTGATAACTTGGATCTGATGTCTATATCATAGCTGATCTCATTGGCACTATGTACTGGTAACTTACTCATATCTTTGGATCCAAGGAGAACTAGGTAAAGCCATCTGGCTTTGGTTTTGGCCTTTGACTTTCTGGAGAAGATTCTGCCCTCCTTGGAGATGGGCAGTTTGGCAGTTACAGTTGTCTTTGAGGAGGGTTCCTTGGCCCATCCACCCAACAGAAACTCTTGGGCTTTGGATCACTCAGAAAAGAGCAAATACACTTCAGCCACCTTTGCTTTGTGTATGCTGAATTATCTTACCCATTTGACAAGACTTCAATGGGACCAGAGTTTGTTTGCCTCCAGAACCTGCTGGGTGTTAACTGCAGTTGATATCCAGCAGTCTCTGGAGGCTCAGTTGTTTACAATGCAGTTCATATCGATTATTTCCATGAGGCTGTTGCCCAGTGTCCCTGATGGGATGCCCCGCTCAGCAGGCATCGGTATCTCCATATACCTCCATGCCTGGATGTGTGACTTTGTGGAATACTTCAAGGCATCCTTCATTAATGCTTTTGACAGTTCTTCTTTGTTTGGCCCAAAGGTCAAAGAGACATTGTCTGGAAATATGCAGCTCAGAAAGATGCTGTCTGCAGTTGGAGTTTGCTTCTCTACACCTTAAAGTCCTTCTTAAGGTACTAGAAGGGTAGAAATAATCTCTTTCTTGGTAAAACAAAGGAACCTTTCCAGGATTCTCCTAGTGAGGTACCCCCATTGTGTGTGTGTGTGTGTGTGGGGCAACTACAATGGACACCACCCAGAGGGCAGGGGTGGTCCAGAGAGCCAAGGATCCCATAATACTTTCTAGGGGAGGCCCTTCTAGCACTGCTGAAGGTTTATTTGAGTAACACACTCTGGAAACAGTTGCAGTTGTTTGGTTGTCCAGCCAAAAACTTGGGAGGTTATACAGTTCCCTTTTTGTTCTCTCCCAAAGACTCCCAGAAATTCCTTCCGGACATGCTATCCCACCAGTGAAAGGACACAGCACTGGAAATTCAAAAAACTGCTCATCAACCAAGTTATCCAAGTGGTCCCACCAGACCAACAAGAATCTGGGATTTATGTGAGGTTCTTTTTGATACTGTAGAAAAACAATGATTGCAGACCCATTTTTGATCTAGACAAGCAGAACTGACTTCTGAATGATCATGGCACAGTCCATTCTACCTCTTCTGAGGAAGGACAACTGGATGTGTTCGGTAATTCTCCATGATATCTACCATTACATAGAGACAGAGAACCCTTTCAGGAGGTTTCTGCAATTTCTTCTGAGAAGCATTCATTACCAATTTCAGGCCCTGCCCATTGGTCACACCACAGCTTCTCTATTCACCAAATGCATGGCAGTCGTGGCAGCCTATCTCAGGTTGCAAGGTTTCCAGGTCTTCCCCTATTTCGATGATTGGCTCAAGACTCAAATGCATCCCTAATTAATGCCTGAGATCCCTTGATCCAGCTGTGCCTGTCCTTGGGCATAACAGTTAATTACAAGAAGTCCAGCCTGGAACTGGTTCAAGTACTGGAACTTATTGGTTGATATATGGATATGATCACTCAGACAGCCAAACTTCCATTATCAAGACTAAATTCTCTTTCTACAGGCTTCTCACATCTTGCAAGTTCACAAACCTTCTATGGCTTTAGTTCATCATCTCATTGGGTACATGCCTACTTCTGTATTTCTAGTAACTTTACTGAGGTTCCACATGAAGGTGTTACTGTGGTGTCTAGGAGTTCAGTGGTCCTATCTAACTCATCCTATGAGCTTTCCAGTGTCACTAACAAATGTTTGTCATCACCTTATTCTGTGGTGGTTGGAATCTCCTCTGCTCATGGCAGGTTGACCTTTTGTTCTTCCCCATCCTCAGGCCACTGTAACCACTGATATTTCTCTTCTGGAGGGGACATTTTGAGAGGAAGACTATCCATGGTAACTGGTCACAGTGCAAGACCAATCTTCACATCAAAATCTTGTACACTAGTATGATCCTCCTAGCATTGCAAGCCTTTCAGGACCATTTTCCCAGGGCTGTGATTGACATACAAGTAAACAACACATCAGTAGGATGGTATATGAACAAGGAAGGAGAAACTCAATTCTATCCCTATGTTGAGAAGCCAAGAGGGTTTGACAATGAGTGATGTCCTCCCAGTGGTTTCAGGTCACAATTCACATTCTAGGCAAGCCTAGAGGACAGTTTGAGCAGGAACATTCTTCTACCCTTATAGTGGTTTCTGAATCCAGACACAGGTACAGACTTTCAGCTGCTGGAGCACCAACCTATTGTGACCTACTTGTTTCCTCATTCAGCACAAAGTGCAGTAGTTTTTATGCCCTCATCTCTCCAAAGGAACAGTCACTGAGGGACACTCTTCTGCATATTTGGTCCTCAGGACTTTTTTACGTCTATCCTCACCCCACTCCTCCGATTATCAAATTTCTTCAGAAAGTAGACCATTGTTGAGTGACTGTTATCTTCATTGCCCCATTCTGGCTCCATCAAGTTTGGTTCCTCCTTTCTTTGGTCTCATCTACTTTGCCTGGCCTGTGTGCTAGACCCTGTTCTGGATCTAATTTCTCATCCTTTGGGTTGCCTCCCCTAAATCTTCCCATTCTTAAGCTAACTGTATTGTTCCTGCAATTACAATGATGGCCAGGAGTCTCACGTACTCCAAGAGAATTGTTAACATCCTTTCATTCTCTTAATAAACTTTCACTAGGAAGACTTACACTAGTAAATGGAAGATTTTTCCCTATTTGGGCTTCTTCTAAGGGCTTAAATCCTTTTTCATTGTCATTGGATGCTATTTTAGACTTCTTGGCTGGTCCTTTTCATTCTGGTCTTACATATTTTACTATTAATGTGCAGATAGATGCCATTTCTAACTTTCATATTGATATGGACAATACCCCAGTAGCCGCTTTTAAGGTCTCTAAGGCCTTTTTGAGGAGCTCCTTTTTATTACATCCATCTGTTCATGATCCAGTGCTTCCTTGGGACATCACGCTGCTCTTGCAAGTCTTCACCAGACCTCCCTTTGAATTAGCAGCCATGGTGACATTAAAGCTTTTGTCCCGGAAAACTCTTTTTGGTAGTGGTTACATCAGCCGGAAGAGTGTAAAAACTTCAAGCACTATCCTCTGTTCCTCCTTATTTGATTTTTCATAAAAATTAGGGTTACCTTAAGGACAGACTTTACTTTTCTGTTTAAGATTTCTTTGGAATCTAATTTAAACCAGCCCATTCATTTGTCTGTTTTCGTTCCAAAATTCAGTAACAAGGATTGTTTAGATGTTCAAAGATAACTCAAATTCTATTCAGACAGAATCCAGAGTTTCAGAAAATCTGCCCATTTTTTTGTCTTCTTTTCTAAATGTAGGCATGGAAAGCCTCTTTCCAGAGTGACCCTATCCAGATGGCTGTCTGATTGTATCTTTCTGGCATACTCCCTGAAAGGAATTTCTTTACCTGTCAAACCCAGAAGTCATTCCATTAGAGTGGTGGCTACTTCAATTGCCTTTTTCATTCAGGCTTTGATTGATGATAATTGTGCTACATTTACCTGGTCTAACATCTACCCATTTGTGGTCCCTTATAAACTAGATATTCAGTCTAGGTCTAGAGCTTCCTTTAGTTCCACTGTTTTGTGGAATGTTCTCTCCTAAGTTCACCCTGAGGTTTTGTTAGTTGGTTTATAGGTTCATAAGTTGGTACTAGGCTATCGGCCCTAGGGCCTATACAAGCCTAGCCATAACAATTCCCTGGCTATTTCTTTCTACACTATTTACTTCCCTGGACCCCTGTCTAGCAGGGTGACTGACATAATCCCCGGGGTGAATTTCCTTTCTCCCATCCAATCATCAAGGTTCCTTTTGAAGAGGGCCAAAGAGGCGCTCTGCTTGACATGTATGGGCAGTGTATTCCATAGTCTGGGGAGTCTCTGGGTCAGGAACCTATCCCTCCAGCATGTTTTGTTTATTGTAATGACAAGGTTTAGATCCCTGGAGCATGTGGCTCTGAGGGATTGGGATTTCTTTAAGTGTAGCATGTCCAACAGCTCTGGGTTTGACATGGAGTTGTATGTTAGGCAGAGATTGCCTCTGAGTAGACGATATGCGACAGAGTATAGCTGGAGTTTTTTAAGGCGGTCAGAATAGGGCATCTGCTTTAGGCCTGTGATTCTTTTAGTGAGGTATTTCTGCGGCCTTTCTAGTTGTTGCAGATGTCTTGAGAGGTACATACCAAATGGGAAGTAGTATTCTATAATGGGTAAAACAAAACGATGACCAAGAAGGCGAAACAATAAAGCATGGACCGGTGTTGCCACAACAAGCCAAAGTTTAATCCACCAAGCACAAAAGCAAATCACATTAACGTCTCACAATACACAGTACGTTTTTGTTTATCCTACTTCATCAGATGTAGGCTGACACAAAACTTGAAACTTTTATGCTGTATGTTATTATCCTAATTAACCAATCACATTTACTAAGCAATCAACTTGCACTTGCAAGATTACTTTTGTACTTTTGACCAACTGTTAAAAAAATATTTAATATAATTTAACATGATTTAAAATGAAAATGTGTGGACATGACACTACTTACTCACATAATCCTACCATACCATGAACGCACTTCTCATTTAAACATACATCCACTTTTGATAGAATGAAATGAATGAATGAATAAAATAAAATATGAAACTTACCACGAATGCTTGTGATGCTACTACAAAATACAAACAGTTCATCTAGCACTATCTAGTGGCTAAGAAAGAAATAGCAAGAAATGACAAATAACAAAAGTCTCACTTACCCTAAAACATACCTATCATAAAATGTGTTTTAAAAAATTGATATAGTATACATGTTTTAAAATACTTTGTGTTTAAAATAAATGATGTTAAGTTGTCAATCTCGCCTTCATTCTTGCTGGATGGGTTCGGAGCCGAACCTCGGCTCCGACTCGGCCACTTACTAAAGCTCGAGAGCTAATTTTACCGGCTCGAGGCAACCCTATATCCCATGATGCTAGGCGATAACTACCCAGATCTCGTTTGCCACTTTCGCTGACGAGGTGCGTTTTACCGGCTCTTGGCAAGTGTTGGGATTTTCATTACTTCAAAGTTACCATTGTACTTAGCCTTCCCACCCCTTTTCTTCGTTTAGTTTAGCTAACAGTTATATTACACCCCTTTTCCCATTAGTGCTAAATTTTTTCCCCTTTTATCCAATTTAATTTCCCTCCCCCCTAGTTTAGGCCTGCTCCTTTCCTAGTTCCTGTCAGGGATTCTGTGCTGTGTCTGTGGTGCGCTTGTGTATCCCTGCTTAACTAGTTTGTTTGGATTGGGCGTGTGTGTGTGTGTGTTTTTTTTTACTTGTGCCTTTACTTCGACAGCTATGTCGAAGGACACAAAGGTCTCAGGCTTCAAGAAGTGTGACTCGTGCTGTCAGAAGATGTCTCTGACAGATGGTCACACTTCTTGTGTTTACTGCCTGGGACCCCTGCAGCTACAGGACTCTTGTTCTGTGTGCCATGCATTCAGCCCAAGAGTCCTGCAGGAGCGCAGGAACAAATTGATCTTAAGGGGCTTATTAAAGCCCGAGGGCTCCACGCCTAAGTCCGTACCGGGGAAGCACTCAAAGCCAGCAAAACCATCGGCTCCGAGTCCTAAGCCTTTGGCTGCTGGCTCATCATCTGTGGCAACATCGGTTCCGGCTGGAGCCGATGCTTCTGTGTCGCAGCTTCCAACTTCGGCTCCACTCGGCGCCGATACTGCTGAGCCTTTACCTTCATGGTCGGTTCCAGCTGGAGCCAACGTATCTTCGGCTCCTTCGGCTCCATCCATCTCCAGAAAAAGATCCAGATCCCCATCGTTGGAATCGATCCATTCGGCTCCGGGGTCGCCCTTGCTCTTGGAGCGGAGCCATCGGAGCTGTTCTTCTCGGTCATCCAGGCTTTCCGATCATGACCTTGAGAGAGTGGTCAGTAGATTGTTAAAGTCTCAGGCACTGGCCCAAATGCTTCATAGCCTGTCTCATCAGGCAGTGGCTATTTCAACTCTACCTACTATTCCTCCTTCAACTCTCCCTCAGAGTTCGGAGCCGGAGCTACTTGGAGCCGTGACTGTTGTGGCATCGGAACCGATACCTCCCCCTTCGGCTCCATCGTCTTCTGCTCCGATCTCCTCCTTGATGCCTTCATTGGAGAGATCTGGGTGCCTGGTCTCTCTCGCCGGCTCCGAGGGGGTGAGTGGCATCGGACCCTTGTCCGACCCCGTTCTCCCTCTCAGAGCATCGGCGCTAATGAGCTCGGCCCCGACATCGGCTTCGGAGCCGTCCCTGTCGGTGCAGCCTGGGGTTCCCACCTCTTCAGAGTGGGAACCCTCTGGCCTATCTGATAGGGGAGCCTTCAAGGTGATGAGGAGTGTACTAGCCCCAGGGCACGGTCAACAGTCAGCTCCATCAGCTCCTCCCACTACAGTGCCTGCTGATGTCTCTTCCCACTCTCTTGCTCTTGGACCCTGAGATCCAACACCTCAGGTTTCCCTACTGGGAATATCTTCCTCTTCCGAGGCTTCTCCTGACCCGTCAGGTGAACCTCCATGCAAGAGGACATGTAAGAGAAAGCATGTGGACTCCCCTGAGTCCATTACATCCGATACCAACTTGGATGAGTCGGAAGGATCCCCAAGGTCCCCCTCTGCGGATGTCTCCTTCTCAGACATCCTTGAAATCCTGAAACAGAGGGGGAACTGATCTTCCCTTAATCCTTCTGAGGACGAGTCGGTTTACCTGGAGGCGTTTGGTTCTCAATCCTCCACCTCCTGGGTGTCTCCGCCTTTCGACCCCCTTATGGACGTGGTGGCATGGAAGGCGTGGACGGCCCTGGATTCGGTGGAACCCACCCCACGGAGGCCTTCTAAATTTATTACGGCTCCAGCGGATAGGCAATTTCTAACAAAAGGTGTCCTGGTTGATGCCATGGTGGTGGCTGCAGCCACCAAGAAGGAACTAGTCTATCCTTCAGTACCTATCCATCCTCCTAACAAGGATTCTAGGACTATGGATAGGTACGGCAAGCGGATGTTTTCTTCAGCGACCTTTGCCATGCGGTCGCTGAATTACTTGTGTCACTTCACCCGCCTTCAGAGAGATGTTCTCAAAGAGTTGGGTGAAGTTTTACAGGATCCGTCAGCTGCTGAGTCCCAAGATAAAATCAACTCACAGCTGGGAACCCTAAACTCCATTGTTAACTCCTCCATGTGGCTCATTTCCTATGCAGCCGATGGAGCAAGTAGGGCTGCAGGCACAGGTGTGGCCTTAAGGCGTCACGCCTGGATGCGGCTTTGTAATTTTGCAGACCCCTTCAAGGCATCCTTCACTAACTCCCCCTTTGATGGTTCGCCGTTGTTTGGCCCTCAAGTGAAAGACACTTTGACCAGATGCGAGCAAGATGGCAAGACTCTTTCTGCCATAGGAGTCCGTTTCTCCACCCCTTCCAGACCATATCCTAAGGGTCAAAAGGGTGGAAAAATGTGGTTCCGCAAATCACAAGGAGTCATGCCTGATGCAAGAGGTCAGTTTACCCCCAGAGGCAGAGGGGATAACAACAACAGACGCCGCCCAAGAGTCAGAGGGGATCTGCAGAATCAGGGTAACAGAGAGTCTCTCTCTGACAAACCCTTCCAACATCCCTGAGATGTTGCCCGACTGTCCACCTTCGGAGGCAGTCGGGGGAAGATTATCGCTGTACCCAAAAGCCTGGCTCTCCCTCACTTTAGACAAATGGGTACAGTCGGTTATATCCGAGGATTACAAAATTCCCTTTATCCAAACCCCAACTCGACAAAAGGGAACCCTTCCAGATGTTCCACCCAGTCTAAGGGAACAAGCAGTGCTAGAAATTTCAAAACTACTAGCAAAAAGAGCCATCCAGCCAGTCCCAGCAGACTAAATAGGATCCGGAGTCTACTCAAAGTTCTTTTTGGTACCAAAAAAAACAGGGGACTGGAGACCAATATTAGATCTCAGCAAACTACACAAGTTTGTAAAAAAGACAAGATGGTCACGCTACAGTCCATTCTACCCTTTCTGGGCAAGGACAATTGGATGTGCTCTGTGGACTTTCAGGATGCGTACTATCACATCAAAATTCACAGGCGCTCCAGGAGGTTTCTCCACTTCTGGCTGGGGGCCAGTCACTACCAATTCAGAGCCCTGCCCTTTGGTCTCACTACAGCCCCCAGAGTGTTCCCCAAATGCATGGCAGCGGTTACGGCTCACCTGAGACGTCAAGGATTCCAGGTGTTTCCATATCTAGACGACTGGCTCCTCACTGCCACCACCAGGCATCAACTTCTTCAGGCCAGAGATTACACCATCCACATTTGCAGAGGGCTAGGAATCTCTATAAATTTCAAAAAGTCTGCTTTGTCGCCTTGTCAATCTATTACCTTTATAGGCGCCAACTTGGACACCGTGCAGCTTTCAGCAAAGCTAACAGATCAAAGGATTTTAGATATCCAAAATCATGTACATGTTCTGCTTCAGAGCAACAGAATTCAGGCCAGGTATGTCCTGAAAGTATTGGGGCTCATGGCGGCCGCCATCACACTTTTTCCTCTTGCCCATTTTTGCATGCGTCTTCTACAATGGATGCTTTTCACCCAATGGTCTTTCCAACAACTCCCTATGCACTACAAGATCATGATAACTCCAATTTGCAAAAATCATCTCTCTTGGTGGATGACCTCCGATCAAGTCCATCAAGGCAGACTCTTTATTCCTCCCTCCCCGGTCGCCACGGTCACATCAGACACCTCCCTGATCGGGTGGGGGGGGGCATTTTCAGGGCAGGACAGTCCATGGCACATGGCAACCTTTCGAATGCCACCTGCACATAAATGTCATGGAGATGAGAGCAGTGCTTTTGACGTTGCAAGCCCTCCAAGACTTTCTTCCCCTGGGGACTATTGCAATCCGAACGGACAATATGTCCGTAGTGTGGTATATCAACAAGCAGGGCAGAACCAAGTCCTATCCCCTGTGTCAAGAAGCTCTCAGACTTTGGCAATGGGCGATCTCTTCTCAGCAGTTTCTGATAGCAACGCATATCCCCGGGAAGTCCAACATCATAGCGGACAGGTTGAGCAGAGCTATCCTCATGCCACACGAGTGGTCTGTCAAACAATCTGTGACGGAAGAGATTTTTCAGAAGTGGGGCCTTCCTTGCTGCGATCTTTTTGCTACACCTCAAAACAGCAAATGCCCCGACTTCTTCACTCTCTTCCCGCTGCCAGGCCATCCCCCCAGAGACGCTCTAGTCCACGATTGGCCTCGGGGACATCTTTATGCCTTTCCACCCCTTCCGTTAATATCACAGGTAATTCAGAAAGCAACCGCCTTGAGAGCCAAGATGATTCTCATTGCCCCTTATTGGCCTTGACAGATGTGGTTTCCATTCCTGCATCGTTATCTTTTGGAGCAGCCTTGGCATCTGGATCCAGTGCCAGATCTTTTGACCCATCAGTCGGGGCAGCTGCACCAATCTCTCCATTCTCTCAACCTCACTGCTTGGTTGCTCCACTTCCGTCCCTAGCCAGGCTTCCTATGATTTCAAATCCCGTCCGGGATATTATAGTAGCTTCCCTTAAATCTTCTACCAGAAGGATTTACACTAGCAAATGGCAACGTTTTTCCTTCTGGGCAAAGGCTAGAAATATAGATCCGTTCACTGCTCCAATTCATTCGGTCTTGGATTTCCTGGCTGAAATTTTTCATTCAGGGTCTTCATCCTCCACAGTAAAAGTTCAGTTGGCAGCCATTTCAAATTTTCACATAGGTCTATCGGACTGCAGCATCATGTCCCATAAACTTTGCAAAGCATTCCTAAGAGGTGTCTTTTTACTCAAACCTCCGATCAAAGATCCTCCACCACAGTGGGATCTAAACCTAGTTTTAACATCCTTGATTCTACCTGCCTTTGAACCTGCGGCTTCCTGTTCACTGAAATTACTTTCTTGGAAAACACTCTTCCTGGTTGCTGTTACATCTGCTAGGAGAGTATCTGAACTTCATGCCCTCTGCATTCGTCCTCCTTACTTAGTCTTCCACAAAGACAGAGTTTCTCTAAGAACGAACCCCTCTTTCATACCCAAGGTGGCATCGCAGATAAATTTAAACCGATCAATTGACCTCCCAGTTTTCTTCCCTAATTATACGAACAGGGCAGAGCAAAAACTGCATTGTCTGGATGTTCATCGCCAGCTCCGATATTATTTGGACAGAACTAAACAAATCAGAAAATCTGATCAACTCTTTTTATCTTATGCAGAAAATAGGAAAGGTTTTCCAGTATCCAAGGTAACCCTGTCTAGGTGGCTCTCTTCTTTGATCATGTATATTTACCAACTCAGAGGTAAAGAATTGCCTTCTAGGCCAAGAGCCCATTCAACCAGGGCACTAGCCACATCAACAGCCTTTCAAGCCAGGCTACCAATAGACACTATTTGCGCGGCAGCCACATGGGCTTCTCCTAATACCTTTGTATTGCATTACAAATTGGACATGGCCTCCAGAAACAGGGCACATTTTGGTTCCACCGTTCTCAAGAGTCTGTTCCAATGAGCCACCCAGGATGAAGGTGCTAGGGACGCGGTCCCATCCAGCAAGAATGAAGGCGAGATTGACAACTTAACATTGAGAAGTTATGTACCTACCATAATGTTCCATGTCAGTTGTCTTCTCTCGCCTTCTTTCTTGCGTCCCGCCCGCCATCCCCCTAGCCTGGACAGACCGAGAAGTTTTTACCCTTCTTTGAAGGGTCCTGATCTTGCACATTCAGCCAAATACCTTGTCCTAGGATAACTACAGCTTAGATAGCGATCCTTTCAGGGTTATCCCTTACCTCCTCCTCTCCAGTTGGAGGACTATATTGCCTAGGTTGTTTTTCAGCTACCAAACGAGATCTGGGTAGTTATCGCCTAGCATCATGGGATATAGGGTTGCCTCGAGCCGGTAAAATTAGCTCTCGAGCTTTAGTAAGTGGCCGAGTCGGAGCCGAGGTTCAGCTCCGAACCCATCCAGCAAGAAAGAAGGTGAGAGAAGACAATTAACATGGAACGTTATGGTAGGTACATAACTTCTCATTTAACTATATGATAAAATAACATTAAATAATCTACAATATGTGTGCTATTTAAAAAATACATATTTCCATTTAATTAATACCAACTGTTAAAACCATTTATTAAGAATAATGTCTGAAAGGACATTTAATAAAAAGAAGAAGCATGTAGAGAAATATTTTTGAAAAACATTTAGGAGACCATATAAGGGAAAATTTAAGCAAATTTCTAAAATTACAAGCCAGACTGCTACAATTTTGCTGATCTTATTTTCAAAAGGGGGGCTATGGAAATATTTTCATTAAGACCAGGGACTTTATTTGCCTCCAGGGTTAGTTGCCAATACAACTATCTATATTCTATTCTTTCCTTCCAAAGCCCACCCCTTGCATCCGTGTCCACTCTCTCAATGACGTAAAAAACAAATTGTGCTGCCAGACATTCCTTAGTATGTTTATAAAGTGCATTTGTTTCCTTTTTTACTTGTATATCATACATGTGCTCATAAATTCTCCTTTTCAGTTTCTGTTCTGTTTTTCCGACATCGACATAAAAAGCCTGGTATTTATTTATTTTATTTATTTTACATTTGTTTACCGGGCTAGTCTAGCTGGATATATGTCCATTTTCAGTAGAGGCCCGGGGAGAAAAGCTCCATACATAAAACTAAACTACAAGACATATTAATAAAAATTTAAGTACAATAAGAATATACATTTAGTAATAAGAACAACAAATATTTAAGGCACACACAAAATACACTAGGTCAGTAGTAGCATCACAAAATAAAATGCTAAAGATTAGCAGTTAGTTTCATTAATTCGGAGAGAAAGAAGTAAAACAAGAGATTAGAAGGGATTAATGTAGAAATAGAAGAGAGAGAAACAAAAGTCTAGAAGGGGAAGAAAAAAGAAGAATGGAAATGAGGGCAGGGGAGAGAAAGGAGGAGTGAGTCAGAGCATAAGAGGAGAGCAACAGGGCAAGAAAAAAAAGTAAGTGTATGTGTAGCTAATAAGACAGTAAGTAGTTAAGGTAGAGAAGGGGGGAATAAAAAGGTTAGTCAGGAGTCCTACACGAACAAAGCCAGTGATTTTGGGGATTCTAGGACTATGGATAGGCAAGCGGATGTTTTCCTCAGCGTCCTTTGCCATGCGGTCGCTGAATTACTGTCACTTCACCCGCCTTCAGAGAGATGTTCTCAAAGAGTTGGGTGAAGTTTTACAGGATCCGTCAGCTGCTGGATCCCAAGATAAAATCAACTCACAGCTGGGAACCCTAAACTCCATTGTTAACTCCTCCATGTGGCTCATTTCCTATGCAGCCGATGGAGCAAGTAGGGCTGCAGGCACAGGTGTGGCCTTAAGGCGTCACGCCTGGATGCGGCTTTGTAATTTTGCAGACCCCTTCAAGGCATCCTTCACTAACTCCCCCTTTGATGGTTCGCCGTTGTTTGGCCCTCAAGTGAAAGACACTTTGACCAGATGCGAGCAAGATGGCAAGACTCTTTCTGCCATAGGAGTCCGTTTCTCCACCCCTTCCAGACCATATCCTAAGGGTAAAAAGGATGGAAAAATGTGGTTCCGCAAATCACAAGGAGTCATGCCTGATGCAAGAGGTCAGTTTACCCCCAGAGGCAGAGGGGATAACAACAACAGACGCCGCCCAAGAGTCAGAGAGGATCTGCAGAATCAGGGTAACAGAGAGTCTCTCTCTGACAAACCCTTCCAACATCCCTGAGATGTTGCCCGACTGTCCACCTTCGGAGGCAGTCGGGGGAAGATTATCGCTGTACCCAAAAGCCTGGCTTCTCCCTCACTTTAGACAAATGGGTACAGTCGGTTATATCCGAGGATTACAAAATTCCCTTTATCCAAACCCCAACTCGACAAAAGGGAACCCTTCCAGATGTTCCACCCAGTCTAAGGGAACAAGCAGTGCTAGAAATTTCAAAACTACTAGCAAAAAAAGCCATCCAGCCAGTCCCAGCAGACCAAATAGGATCCGGAGTCTACTCAAAGTTCTTTTTGGTACCAAAAAAAACAGGGGACTGGAGACCAATATTAGATCTCAGCAAACTACACAAGTTTGTAAAAAAGACAAGATGGTCACGCTACAGTCCATTCTACCCTTTCTGGGCAAGGACAATTGGATGTGCTCTGTGGACCTTCAGGATGCGTACTATCACATCAAAATTCACAGGCGCTCCAGGAGGTTTCTCAACTTCTGGCTGGGGGCCAGTCACTACCAATTCAGAGCCCTGCCCTTTGGTCTCACTACAGCCCCCAGAGTGTTCCCCAAATGCATGGCAGCGGTTACGGCTCACCTGAGACGTCAAGGATTCCAGGTGTTTCCATATCTAGACGACTGGCTCCTCACCGCCACCACCAGGCATCAACTTCTTCAGGCCAGAGATTACACCATCCACATTTGCAGAGGGCTAGGAATCTCTATAAATTTCGAAAAGTCTGCTTTGTCGCCTTGTCAATCTATTACCTTTATAGGCGCCAACTTGGACACCGTGCAGCTTTCAGCAAAGCTAACAGATCAAAGGATTTTAGATATCCAAAATCATGTACATGTTCTGCTTCAGAGCAACAGAATTCAGGCCAGGTATGTCCTGAAAGTATTGGGGCTCATGGCGGCCGCCATCACACTTTTTCCTCTTGCCCGTTTTTGCATGCGTCTTCTACAATGGATGCTTTTCACCCAATGGTCTTTCCAACAACTCCCTATGCACTACAAGATCATGATAACTCCAATTTGCAAAAATCATCTCTCTTGGTGGATGACCTCCGATCAAGTCCATCAAGGCAGACTCTTTATTCCTCCCTCCCCGGTCGCCACGGTCACATCAGACACCTCCCTGATCGGGTGGGGGGGGGGCATTTTCAGGGCAGGACAGTCCACGGCACATGGCAACCTTTCGAATGCCACCTGCACATAAATGTCATGGAGATGAGAGCAGTGCTTTTGACGTTGCAAGCCCTCCAAGACTTTCTTCCCCTGGGGACTATTGCAATCCGAACGGACAATATGTCCGTAGTGTGGTATATCAACAAGCAGGGCAGAACCAAGTCCTATCCCCTGTGTCAAGAAGCTCTCAGACTTTGGCAATGGGCGATCTCTTCTCAGCAGTTTCTGATAGCAACGCATATCCCCGGGAAGTCCAACATCATAGCGGACAGGTTGAGCAGAGCTATCCTCATGCCACACGAGTGGTCTGTCAAACAATCTGTGACGGAAGAGATTTTTCAGAAGTGGGGCCTTCCTTGCTGCGATCTTTTTGCTACACCTCAAAACAGCAAATGCCCCGACTTCTTCACTCTCTTCCCCCTGCCAGGCCATCCCCCCAGAGACGCTCTAGTCCACGATTGGCCTCGGGGACATCTTTATGCCTTTCCACCCCTTCTGTTAATATCACAGGTAATTCAGAAAGCAACCGCCTTGAGAGCCAAGATGATTCTCATTGCCCCTTATTGGCCTTGACAGATGTGGTTTCCATTCCTGCATCGTTATCTTTTGGAGCAGCCTTGGCATCTGGATCCAGTGCCAGATCTTTTGCCCCATCAGTCGGGGCAGCTGCACCAATCTCTCCATTCTCTCAACCTCACTGCTTGGTTGCTCCACTTCCGTCCCTAGCCAGGCTTCCTATGATTTCAAATCCCGTCCGGGATATTATAGTAGCTTCCCTTAAATCTTCTATCAGAAGGATTTACACTAGTAAATGGCAATGTTTTTCCTTCTGGGCAAAGGCTAGAAATATAGATCCGTTCACTGCTCCAATTCACTCGGTCTTGGATTTCCTGGCTGAAATTTTTCATTCAGGGTCTTCATCCTCCACAGTAAAAGTTCAGTTGGCAGCCATTTCAAATTTTCACATAGGTCTATCGGACTGCAGCATCATGTCCCATAAACTTTGCAAAGCATTCCTAAGAGGTGTCTTTTTACTCAAACCTCCAATCAAAGATCCTCCACCACAGTGGGATCTAAACCTAGTTTTAACATCCTTGATTCTACCTCCCTTTGAACCTGCGGCTTCCTGTTCACTGAAATTACTTTCTTGGAAAACACTCTTCCTGGTTGCTGTTACATCTGCTAGGAGAGTATCTGAACTTCATGCCCTCTGCATTCGTCCTCCTTACTTAGTCTTCCACAAAGACAGAGTTTCTCTAAGAACGAACCGCTCTTTCATACCCAAGGTGGCATCGCAGATAAATTTAAACTGATCAATTGACCTCCCAGTTTTCTTCCCTAATTATACGAACAGGGCAGAGCAAAAACTGCATTGTCTGGATGTTCATCGCCAGCTCCGATATTATTTGGACAGAACTAAACAAATCAGAAAATCTGATCAACTCTTTTTATCTTATGCAGAAAATAGGAAAGGTTTTCCAGTATCCAAGGTAACCCTGTCTAGGTGGCTCTCTTCTTTGATCATGTATATTTACCAACTCAGAGGTAAAGAATTGCCTTCTAGGCCAAGAACCCATTCAACCAGGGCACTAGCCACATCAACAGCCTTTCAAGCCAGACTACCAATAGACACTATTTGCGCAGCAGCCACATGGGCTTCTCCTAATACCTTTGTATTGCATTACAAATTGGACATGGCCTCCAGAAACAGGGCACATTTTGGTTCCACCGTTCTCAAGAGTCTGTTCCAATGAGCCACCCAGGATGAAGGTGCTAGGGACGCGGTCCCATCCAGCAAGAATGAAGGTGAGATTGACAACTTAACATTGAGAAGTTATGTACCTACCATAACGTTCCATGTTAGTTGTCTTCTCCCCTTCTTTCTTCGCCCGCCATCCCCCTAGCCTGGACAGACCGAGAAGTTTTTACCCTTCTTTGAAGGGTCCTGATCTTGCACATTCAGCCAAATACCTTGTCCTAGGATAACTACAGCTTAGATAGCGATCCTTTCAGGGTTATCCCTTTCCTCCTCCTCTCCAGTTGGAGGACTATATTGCCTAGGTTGTTTTTCAGCTACCAAACGAGATCTGGGTAGTTATCGCCTAGCATCATGGGATATAGGGTTGCCTCGAGCCGGTAAAATTAGCTCTCGAGCTTTACTAAGTGGCCGAGTCGGAGCCGAGGTTCAGCTCCGAACCCATCCAGCAAGAAAGAAGGTGAGAGAAGACAATTAACATGGAACGTTATGGTAGGTACATAACTTCTCATTTAACTATATGATAAAATAACATTAAATAATCTACAATATGTGTGCTATTTAAAAAATACATATTTCCATTTAATTAATACCAACTGTTAAAACCATTTATTAAGAATAATGTCTGAAAGGACATTTAATAAAAAGAAGAAGCATGTAGAGAAATATTTTTGAAAAACATTTAGGAGACCATATAAGGGAAAATTTAAGCAAATTTCTAAAATTACAAGCCAGACTGCTACAATTTTGCTGATCTTATTTTCAAAAGGGGGGCTATGGAAATATTTTCATTAAGACCAGGGACTTTATTTGCCTCCAGGGTTAGTTGCCAATACAACTATCTATATTCTATTCTTTCCTCCCAAAGCCCACCTCTTGCATCCGTGTCCACTCTCTCAATGACGTAAAAAACAAATTGTGCTGCCAGACATTCCTTAGTATGTTTATAAAGTGCATTTGTTTCCTTTTTTACTTGTATATCATACATGTGCTCATAAATTCTCCTTTTCAGTTTCTGTTCTGTTTTTCCGACATCGACATAAAAAGCCTGGTATACCTGACACAATGCCAGATATACCAGGCCCTTGGAGTCACAATTATTGTAATCCCTACCTTCTAACCTTGTATTTTTACTTTCTATAAAAACTTCCTCTTTATTTATAACGTAGGTACATTGTGAAAAATGACCACATTTAAATGTTCCCTTCTTCGTTCTCCCATTAAAATATTGAGTATCAAGGTTACTTTCCAATAACTTTTTTAAATTGTTGAAATTTTTATATACTACCTTTAGATTACCTTTCGAAATAGTATCTAAGTTTGTAAAGGCAATGAATTTATTCCATTCATTTTCCACCACCTTCCTCACTATCTTTGAACTGGCATTGTACTCAAGGATCAAAGCATTGTTGTAGTTCTCTTCCAACTTTCTTATATTTACATCATTTTCAGTGACATCCATTCCCAGAATAGGTTTGAATTTACCCTTCCTACCTTCCAGTACCTCAACCTCAGTCTTTTCAATTAACCAGTCAGGATAACTTTTATTCCTAAACGTGTTCCTAAGAACATTCATTTCTCTAATAAAATCATCTTCATTTGAAGTCATTCTACATGACCTGATATACTGACCTTTAACTATATTTCTTTTATAATGCATAGGATGAGCACTCTTGTAATGTACGTAGGAATTCAAATAAGTCTTTTTCCTATAAACCTTTGACTGGAATGTAATGTCTTTTTTGTAAATTTCTATATCCAAAAATTGTAGAGTATCCTCACTCATTGTATAAGTAAATTCTAAAAAATCAGTACTTTCATTTATAAAATCAATGAATAAGGGGACCTGTTCCATGGGTGCCACCCAAAGAATACAGATGTTGTTCAAAAATCTCTTATATTGTGTCCAACACCTCCTGTATTCCGATTGTAATACAAATTTCTCTTCCCATTTAGCCAATACCAGATTCGCATACGTAGGGGCACAAGTATCCCCCTTTGCTACTCCCTTTATCAGGTGGAAATATTCTCCCTTGAAATAAATAAAATTGTATTTTAAAACCAGATCAATTTACTGCATAATTACCGTACATTCATTATGACTTAAAGTATTGTCTTCAAACACTATTTCTTCCAGTAATTTTAGTCCTTGTTCAAGAATGTATTTCTGAAAGTATAGTCCCTAAAGGACTAAGACTTTTTAAATTTCCAAATAATGTTGTGTTTGGTAGTAATATGTATAAAGAGCTTGTAGAAATTTATAACAGATGTGGGCTTGAAGTATTAAAATGTATGATAGTGGAAAATAACAGGGTGAAAGGTGAGCTGTTAAAAGAAGTTGAAGTGTTAAATGAATGTATAAAAAATGATTTGATTCACACAATTCCTGAGGAAAGAGGGAAGTATAACAATATTAGAAGAGAAATAGATGGACAGTGTAATTAATTGATTAAACGTAAAGTAAAAAAGCTTGAAAGAGATATAAATGATTACAAGTACGATAGTGCTTACCGTAAACCTAAGACAGGTGGGAGACACTGGGAATGGTAGAATACTGAAGTGGAAATGGGAAATGAAAATGTGAGGGTTAGTGAACGTGTGTCAGACCAAGATGACTTTGGGGATGATTTTTGTGTAGATCAACCCTTAAGGAGATATGAAAGGTTAAAAAATAGGGACGGGTATCAAAATGAAAAACAACAGAATCCAAATTTTCAGGGGGAAACAAGAAGGGGAGGATAACGTACTGAGTGTGATTAGTACCAACCACCCCAATTTAGAAATAGCAGATTTGGTTCAAGATGAAACCAACCCATTTAAATGTACTAAGAATGATTTTAGTATTTATAATTTTAGCCATATAATTTTAACAAATGAGCATTTTAGTTTATTAAGTAAAGGTATTAAATTCATTCCTTCGAATAAAGGAAACCTTGCCAGAATATTAATGGACGTGAAGGAGTTTACTAGGAAAATTAATTTTCAAACCATCTTTAGTCAAAACATTAATTATGAACCAACGAGATTGGTGAGGAGAAGTGTGTTTAATCCCCCTCTACATCCCCAGATAAAAATCTAGAAAATATAATAGAAAGGGGGATTAGGGATAGTTTTAATAAGGTTAAATACAAAAATAATCTGAATCCACTTGAAAGTAAGACTTTAAAAGAAATCAGGGGTGAAAAAACCTAAGAATTATGAAACCGGACAAGGGAGCTAGAATGTTTTTTATGGACAATATGAGTTATGAGGGCAAAATGAATGAAATTTTGAGGGATCCTGACAAATATTCCAACATGTCTATAAATGAAATCAATATAGCTTATAGGCGTATAGACATGGTTTTAGAAGATTTATTAATGGAAGGTTTAATATATAGTAAAACAAATGGGTATTTAAAAGTTGAGAAGCCTAGAATACCCACTATGTTCGGGATTCCGAAAATACATAAAGATGAAATGAATCCACCCTTGTGTCCGATAGTCTCAGCAGAAGGATCCAAAACTCTACCACTTGCTAAGTTTATAGATGGAAAGTTGAAGGCAATGTGGGTGAAAAGGTGTAATATATTAAAAGACTCATGGGATTTTCTAAGAGGCTTAAAACAAGATTTATGGATGGAAGATTTAAAATTTCTGACCATAGATGTAGTTGACTTGTTCTCAAGTATACCTCATGAACAAGGACTAAAATTACTGGAAGAAATAGTGTTTGAGGACAATACTTTAAGTCATAATGAATGTACAGTAATTATGCAGTTAATTGATCTGGTTTTAAAATACAAATGTATTTCAAGGGAGAATATTTCCACCTGATAAAGGGAGTAGCAATGGGGGCACTTGTGCCCCTACGTATGCAAATCTGGTATTGGCTAAATGGGAAGAGAAATTTGTTTTACAATCGAAATACAGGAGGTGTTGGACACAATATAAGAGATTTTTGGACAACATCTGTATTCTTTGGGTGGCACCCATGGAACAGGTCCCCTTATTCATTGATTTTATAAATGAAAGTACTGATTTTTTTAGAATTTACTTATACATTGAGTGAGGATACTCTACAATTTTTGGATATAGAAATCTACAAAAAAGACAATACATTCCCGTCAAAGGTTTATAGGAAAAAGACTTATTTGAATTCCTACTTAAATTACAAGAGTGCTCATCCTACGCATTATAAAAGAAATATAGTTAAAGGTCAGTATATCAGGTCATGTAGAATGACTTCAAATGAAGATGATTTTATTAGAGAAATTAATGTTCTTAGGAATATGTTTAGGAATAGAAGTTATCCTGACTGGTTAATTGAAAAGACTGAGGTTGAGGTACCGGAAGGTAGGAAGGGTAAATTCAAACCTACACTCCTCTGGGAATGGATGTCACTGAAAATGATGTAAATATAAGAAAGTTGGAAGAGAACTACAGTAATGCTTTGATACTTGAGTACAATGCCAGTTAAAAGATAATGAGGGAGGTGGTGGAAAATGAATGGAATAGATTCATTGCCTTTACTGACTTAGATAATATTTCGAAAGGTAATCTAAGGGTAGTATATAAAAATTCCAACAATCTAAAAAAGTTATTGGAAAGTAACCTTGATACTCGATATTTTAATGGGAGAACGAAGAAGGGAACATTTAAATGTGGTCATTGTTCACAATGTACCCACGTTATAAATAAAGAGGAAGTTTTTATAGAAAGTAAAAATACAAGGTTAGAAGGTGGGGATTACAATAATTGTGACTCCAAGGGCCTGTTATATCTGGCATTGTGCCAGGTATGCCAGGGTTTTATGTCGGAAAAACAGAACGGAAACTGAAAAGGAGAATTTATGAGCACATGTATGATATACAGGTAAAAAAGGAAACAAATGCACTTTATAAACATACTAAGGAATGTCCGGCAGCACAATTTGTTTTTTATGTCATTGAGAGAGTGGACATGGATGCAAGGGGTGGGCTTTGGGAGGATAGAATAGAATATAGAGAGTTGTATTGGCAACTAACCCTGGATGCAAATAATGTCACTGGTTTTAATGAAAATATTTCCATAGCCGCCCTTTTGAAAATAAGATCAGAAAAATTGTAGCAGTCTGACTTGGTAATTTTAGAAATTTGCTTAAATTTTCCCTTATATGGTCTCCTAAATGTTTTTCAAAAATATTTTTCTATATGCTTCTTCTTTTTATTAAATGTCCTTTCAAACGTTATTCTTAATACATGGTTTTAACAGTTGGTATTAATTAAATGGAAATATGTATTTTTTAAATAGCACATATATTGTAGATTATTTAATGTTATTTTCTCATATAGTTAAACATTTAATGTGAGAGTGTTCAATCTCGCCGTTTGTTCTTACACCTGGGTTCGGAGCCGATCCTCGGCTCCGTGTCGACCGCTTGACAAAGCTCTGCATCGAGAAGAAGCTCGAGACCAACCTAACTCCCACAATCCCCCTCTGCCTTTACCTCAGATCTAGTTTGTCGCTGCAAAGATCGCATCATTTTGATGAGCTCGGACCACCTGAAAGCTAAGATTGATTATTTCTTATAATTCTTTCATTAGTTTTTGTATTCGGATATTTCAGATTGATTGTGTGTATGTGTGAGTAGTGTATCGAGGGTTTCTCGGTTCCGTATATAAGTTTTAAATACTTTTATATACTTTGAGTTTCCCTCGGGGCCTACCCCACCCTTAACTGGATTTGACTATTGGATGTGACTTAAGTATCAGGATTTGACTATTATTACTGGCTTTGACTTATTAACTGGATTTGACATTAACTACAGGCTTGTACACTGTTTTCTGGAAATTGTTATCATGTCAGAAAAAGCTAAATCTGGCTTCAAACGATGCCAATGTGGACAGAAGATGTCTGTCACAGACAATCATAGTTCCTGCGTCTACTGTCTTGGCCCTCTCCATCTGCAAGAAGACTGCTCTATCTGTCATTCATTCAGTGGAAGGGTCATGACAGATAGGCGCAGGAAACTTATGGATAGGGGTCTTCTGAAGCCTACATTCCAAGAGGCTCTGGATGCATCAGACCAGGCATCTAAATCCTCGAAGGAATCGAAGACGTCGGAGCCCAAGTCATCGGCTCCAAGCTCTTCATTCAAAGTTCGATCACCAGTTCCACAGAATTCGGGGCCGAGTGTTGAACTGTTGTCAGTTACCGAGCCTCGAGTCTTGGAACCGGTGACGGAGCTTCCTCCTCCTGCACTTTTGAGGTTGGCTCCGTCTTCGATTCCTTCGACGCGTTCTTCCAGGCCCCTCTCCGACACCGATGTAGACCGCGTGGTGCAGAAATTGATGGAGAATACAGCCTTGTCCAAACTCATCGCTGTCTCCTCCCAGCTGGTGTCGAGACTCGAAGGCCTTCCCTTATCTCCACCTGTTCCTCCTCCGATGCCTATCCAGTCTTCGGAGCCGGGAGAGGCTGACCTGGTGATTGTGGAGCCCTCGGTACCAGAACCGTCCCTTTCTCGGTCGGTACCGTTCACCTCGACTCCGTCGGATCCAGTACTGGAGTCTCGGAGCCGAAGATCCATCCTTGGGTCCGGGACTGAGAGTCGGACCGATGTTTCGGTTCCGATGCTCCCTCTCGGGGCCTCGGCTCGGATCAACTCGGCTCCGTCCTCGGGGTCGATGCCTTCGGTGCCTGTCTCGGGAATTCCTCCGACTTCTTCGGAACCGGGGGATACCTCGACTCGGGACCCGGGGGCATTCGAACTCATGAGGAAGGTGTTGTCTGTTCAGACAACCACTTCAGCAGATACAGCTTCTCCTTCCCATAAAGGGCCGTTATCCTCCTCTGCACCCACGGCTACATCTAAGCGTCGAGCACCTGTGTCTCAGCCACCCCCAGAGGGTGCCCCTTCTTCCTCGGAGGCTTCTTCGGATGCCCCCCCCCCGAGGAAGTTCCGAGGAAAAGATTGTGTAAGAGGAGACACTTAGATTCTCCACAAGAATCATTGACATCAGACACTGACTTGGATGAGTCAGAAGGGTCCCCGAAGTCACCCTCGGAGGATGTCTCTTTTTCTGACATCCTGGAGATCCTAAAGCAGAGAGGTGATTGGCAATCCCTCCCCCCTTCTGAGGATGAGTCAGTCTTGCTGAAGGCATTCGGTGCTCGCCCTTCCTCCTCCTGGGTCACTCCGCCCTTCGATGAGTTAATGGAGCTGATTGCTCGAAGGGCATGGGAGACACCTGACACGGTGGAGCCAGTCCCTAGAAAGCCTAATAAATTTATTACTGCCCCCCAAGATAAGGCTTATCTGACAAAGGGAGTGCCAGTGGACGCTATGGTGGTGGCAGCGGCCATGAAAAAGGAGATGTCGGAATCTTCCTCATCTGTCCATCCGCCTAATAGAGATTCTAGGACTATGGACAGATATGGGAAGCGCATTTTTAGTTCAGCGGCTTTTTCTATGCGATCCCTGAACTATTTGACCCATTTTACACAGCTACAGAGGGATCTAATCAGAGAGTTGGGAGATACCCTCCAGGGTACTACAGATGCTGCTGTCTCGGAGAAGGTTACAGCACATCTCAATACCCTTACTTCTATTGTAAACTCATCCATGAGGCTGATCTCATACGCAGCCGAAGGATCGAGTAGGGCAGCAGCTTCAGCGATTGCTCTTCGTAGGCAATCCTGGATGCGCTTATGTTCATTTGCGGAAGCCTTCAAGTCTTCCTTTACTAATGCCCCATTTGATGGTGCCACTCTCTTTGGCCCTAAAGTAAAGGAGACCCTTACCCGGTGTGAGCAAGAGGGAAAGACTCTGTCTGCTGTCGGAGTCCGTTTTTCCACCCCATCCAGACCATACCCCAAAGGGCAACGTGGTGGAAAAATGTGGTTTCGAAAACCCCAGGGTTCTTTTCCAGGCACACAGGGTGATACCCCCTCCAGAGGCAGAGGAGGGGGTAGAGGTGGAAGACGTCGCCCTGGCGGCAGAGGGGGTCCGCAAAACCAAGGTGACAGGGATACACTCCCCGGGAAACCTTTTCAGCACTCCTGAGAGGAGGCCCGACTGTCCTGCTCTGGAGGCAGTCGGGGGTCGCTTAGCTTTGTACCCTCAGGCCTGGCAAAATCTTACATCAGACAATTGGGTAAAAAGCGTTGTTACCAGAGGCTACAAAATTCCCTTTCTATTGCCCCCAATTCCACAGAAAAGACTTCCAGATGTGCCGCCCCATCTGCGAGGCCCTGCAGCTACAGAAATTTCAAAGCTGCTAGAAAAAAGAGTCATCCAACCAGTCCCAGCGGACCAAAGAGGATTCGGAACTTACTCAAGGTTCTTTTTAGTTCCAAAAAAGACAGGGGACTGGAGGCCGATTCTGGACCTAAGCAAACTCAATACCTTCATCAAAAAGGAAAAGTTCCGAATGGTCACGCTTCAATCGATCCTTCCATTTTTACGGAAGGACGACTGGATGTGCTCAATAGATCTAAAGGACGCATACTACCACATCAAAATGGCCAGGGCGTCCAGGGATCACTTGCGCTTCCGGCTGGGAGCCAGTCACTTTCAGTTTCGAGCCCTGCCCTTTGGTCTGACCTCAGCCCCCAGGGTCTTCACCAAATGTATGGCAGTGGTAGCGTCTCACTTGAGACGCCTCGGATTCCAGGTGTTTCCGTATCTGGACGACTGGCTCCTTTCTGCCACCACCGAGCGTCAACTGATTCAGGCCAGGGATTACACACTACAACTTTGTGTTCATCTCGGAATATCCGTAAATTTCGAAAAATCTTTATTACAGCCATCACAGCATATCTCATTCATAGGAGCAGAATTGGACATGCATTGCTTAATTCTAAGGCTTCCCCCAGAAAGGATAGCCTCCCTACAAAACCATATATCTCTTCTTCTCTCATCCAGAAAATCCCCGGCGAAACTGGTTCTGAAGGTTTTGGGCCTCATGGCAGCTTCTCTCATTGCGATACCCTTGGGAAGACTGCACATGAGAGTTCTTCAATGGCTTCTGTTTGCACAATGGTCGTTCCAAAAGTTACCCCTGAAGCACGAAATCCACATCACAAACATATGCAAATCGCACCTGACTTGGTGGCTTCGGACTTGCAATCTCTCCAGCGGAAGACCATTTGTGCTACCCACTCCAACAGCAACGGTGACCACGGACGCTTCCCTGATAGGGTGGGGGGGCATTTTTCAGGGACAGACAGTCCAAGGCGAATGGACCAATTTGGAATACAATCTGCATATCAATGTTCTGGAGTTGAGGGCAGTGTTTCTAGCGTTGCAACACTTTGCTCCCCTTCTTCCTCTAGGGACAATTGTAGTCCAGACGGACAACATGTCTGTAGTCTGGTACATAAACAAGTAAGGGGGAACCAAGTCTTACCAAACTATGCAGAGAGGCCATGAGAATCTGGCAATGGGCGGAGTCCACAGGTCGCTTTCTGATAGCAACGCACATCCCGGGGTTATCCAACGTCATAGCGGACAGGTTGAGCAGAGCCATCCTGTTACCTCACGAGTGGTCCCTCAAACAGTCAGTTGCGAAGGAGATTTTTCGCAAGTGGGGCCAGCCTTCCTGCGATCTGTTTGCGTCTCCAATGAATGCCAAATGCAGGAGCTATTTTGACCTATTACCCCCTCCAGGGGAAGTCCCAAGGGACGCTCTGGTTCACGATTGGCCCCCGGGTCTCCTGTACGCTTTTCCTCCTGTTCCCCTGATTTCAAAATTTTTACAGAAAGCCAGCAACCTGCAAAGGACAATTATCCTCATTGCCCCATTCTGGCCTCGTCAAATATGGTTTCCCTTTCTTCTAGCACACCAAATGCAGGAACCCTGGATCCTGGACCCAGAGCCGGATCTACTGACCCACTCGTCAGGGGCTCTCCACCCGTCGCTTCTCTCCCTCAAACTAGCAGCTTGGCTGCTCCGCTTCCCTTCTTAGCCAGGTCTGATCTTCTATCTCCTGCAGTTCAAAATATCCTGGTGGCTTCTCATAAAGCTTCCACTACAAGGATTTACACCAGTAAATGGAAACGTTTTGTGCACTGGGCAACTACACAACAATTGGATCCCTTAGTAGCTCCTCTGAATAAGGTCTTGGAGTTTTTAACCAAATTGTTCCACCAAGGGGCTTCTCCTGCCACTTTGAGAGTGCAATTAGCTGCCATATCGAACTTTCATGTGGGAGAATGTGGGGCTCCTATTATGGCTCACAGACTTTGTAAGGCCTTTCTAAAAGGATCTTTCCATATTAGACCACCAGTTAGAAGTCCTACTTCACCTTGGAACTTGAACCTTCTTTTGTCACAGCTGATGCTACCACCCTTTGAACCAGCCTCTTCCTGTCCTTTGAAGTTTTTGTCATGGAAGACCCTTTTTCTGGTGGCTATCACATCAGCCAGGCGGGTTTCGGAGCTTCAGGCTCTTTCAGTTCAACATCCTTATTTAATTTTTCACCCTGACAGAGTTTCTCTTCGCACTAATCCATCCTTTCTTCCCAAAGTTTGCTCCGTTAATAATATTAATCAGTCCATTGAACTGCCCACATTTTTCAAGAACCACTCCAATAAATTGGAATATATGTTACACAAGTTAGATGTTCATAGACAACTCAGATTTTACTTGGACAGAACAAAGGATCACAGGAAAACAGACCAGCTCTTTGTGGCCTTTTCAGACACCAAGATGGGTATGGCGGTTACAAAACGAACTCTGTCAAAATGGCTTTCTGACTGTATTATTTTTGTTTATACTGCCTCTGAGCAAACTTTACCTGTCAAGCCCAAAGGGCACTCTACAAGATCAGTATCTACATCCCTGGCTCATGCAGCTCGCCTACCGTTAGACACTATTTGTGCGGCTGCCACTTGGTCTAAACCACATACCTTCATTTCTCATTACAAAGTGGATAGAATTTCTAGGGACAGGGCAACCTTTGGTTCCACTGTGCTCAGGAATGTTCTCCCCTGAGTTCCTCAGGAACACGGAGCTAGGGACGCTACCCAGGTGTAAGAACAAACGGCGAGATTGAACACTCTCACATATAGAAGTTATGTCCTTACCATAACGTTCCATGTGGAGTGTTCATCTCGCCTTTGTTCTTACATTCCCACCCTCCCACCCTCAGGAAGAACGTCCAATTTAGGTGCCTGGTTTGTTTCTCCTGCTTCTGCCTTGAGCAGTTGTTGTACTATGTAAATAGTTTTTCTTGTTTGGTATGAAAGTGTTATGCTCTCTTCTGTTCTCTACTGGTTTGCTTGCAAACTAGATCTGAGGTAAAGGCAGAGGGGGATTGTGGGAGTTAGGTTGGTCTCGAGCTTCTTCTCAATGCAGAGCTTTGTCAAGCGGCCGACACGGAGCCGAGGATCGGCTCCGAACCCAGGTGTAAGAACAAAGGCGAGATGAACACTCCACATGGAACGTTATGGTAAGGACATAACTTCTATTTTTAAACACAAAGTATTTTAAAACATGTATACTATATCAATTTTTTTAAAACACATTTTATAATAGGTATGTTTTAGGTAAGTGAGACTTTTATTTGTCATTTCTTGCTCTTTCTTTCTTGGCCACTAGATGGTGGTAGATGAACTGTTTGTATTTTGTAGTAACATCACAAGCATTCGTGGTAAGTTTCATATTTTATTTTATTTTATTCATTCATTCATTTCATTCTATCAAAAGTGGATGTATGTTTAAATGAGAAGTGCGTTCATGGTAGGATTATGTGAGTAAGTAGTGTCATGTCCACACATTTTCATTTTAAATCATGTTAAATTATATTAAATAATTTTTTAACAGTTGGTCAAAAGTACAAAAGTATTCTTGTAAGTAGAAGTTGATTGCTTAGTAAATGTGATTGGTTAATTAGGATAATAACATACAGCATAAAAGGTTCAAGTTTTGTGTCAGCCCACATCTGATGAAGTAGGATAAACGAAAACGTACTGTGTATTGTGAAACGTTAATGTGATTTGCTTTTGTGCTTGGTGGATTAAACTTCGGCTTGTTGTGGCAACACCGGTCCGTGCTTTATTGTTTCGCCTTCTTGGTCATCATTTTGTTTCATTTTGGTTTACTTGTCAGTGTTGGTGACCTGGTGAACATTACATTTTTTTTTCTATAATGGGTCTAATGAGGGATGAGTACAGTGGGACAATGACCTCCTTTTTTCCAGATGAAAAGCCCTTAGTGTTGAGGTGTGCCACATAGAAGGATTTCCTGACTGTTGTGGCGATGTGGTTATTGAAAGTGAGACCACTGTCCACCTGTGTCCCTAAGTCTCTTATCAGACTTTCGGTGTTTAGTGTATTGCCACCTATGTAGTAATTCATGGGTACATGTATTTTTCCCAAGGGGGATAACTATACATTTCTTGGCATTGAGCTTGAGCCCATGGCTCTGGCACCAAGTATCTGTTTCTGTAAGGCTCTTTTGCAGAGTATCCACATCATTTGGGGATTCAATAATGGCTCCCAGTTTGCAGTCATCTGCGAACTTTGTTAGCCAGAGTCCCTTAGTGTTGGCCTGTACTTCAGAGAAGTAGATGCCAAACAAGAGAGGTCCCAGGACTGAACCCTGAGGTACTCCACTTCTCACTTGTCTGGAGCTGGATTTGGAGTTAGCTACTTTTACAGTATGGGTTCTGTCAGTAAGCCAGTTGGCAACCCATCGAGTGACGCAGGGATTAATGCCCAGCTTAGTAAGTTTATCTATGATTCCAGAGTGGGGGATGGTGTCAAAGGCCTTGGTGAGGTCCAGATAGACGGTGTGGACCACCTTATCCTAGTCTACGGCTCTGGAGACTGATTTGAAGAAGTCAATCAGGTTAAGGAGACAAGATCGGCCCTTCACAAACCCAAACTGGGTGGGGTCCAGTGTTTTAAGGTTGCCAATGTCTTTGTTTATGTTCCATGATAATACGTTCCATGGGCTTGCAGATCAGGCTCATCAGACTGATGGGGCAGTAGTTCCAGGATCCAAGGTGGATCCTCCCTTGTGGAGTGGGATAACTGTAGTTGTACGCCACTCAGTGGGCACGAAGCCTGAGGTGAGTGTATGATTAAACATGACACTTAGGTGAGGTGCCAGTTCATTTTGTAGTTCATATAGTACACAGCCCAGGATGTCATCTGGTCCCATGGATGCTGTATTCTTAGCTTTAAAGAGTGTGCTTTTTACCTATGTGCCTGTTATTACCGGAATCTGGCAATCTTCCAGTATTGAGATAGGCCATTTAGGGGGTGAGAGGGGGTTGAAATTGACAGTGAATCGATCTGCCAGGATATTGGCAGTATCCTTGGGATCAGTATATTTAATGCCATTCTGTTGTAGCTCATAGCAGATCTGAGCATTGCCATATAGATTATTGACATAGTTATAGAATGCCTTGTGGTTGTCTTTGGAATCTTTGGCAATTTTATTTTCGTAACTAGCTTTGCAGGATTTTATGAGGGATCTCAGCTTCTTACTGAGGCTGGTAAGGTAGTTTTTTGCATCCTGGGATTTTCCTCTTTTCTGCAACAGTTTCTTCCTTTTGTTGGAAAGTTTGTTTATGGCAGGGGACCACCAGATTGTCTTCCTTTTTTTGGAGGAGAGCATCTTGGTTCTATTTGGGATGGCATGATTCATGCATGAGTGGATGTGCTCATATAGTGCCTTAGTGTAGGACTCAGCAGTTGAACTTTCAGTTCCCGTCTGCATGGGTGTCATGAAGTTTGTAACTTCTGACTTGTGTAACATGAAGTTGGCTTTGGAGAAGTTTTTTATGGAGGTTTCCTTACTGGAGGGTGGAGCTGGGATGTGGATGTTAAGAGTGATTAGCTTATGGTCTGACCTGACCAATGAGGGGGTGACCATAGGTGTGGAGCATCGATTTCCCATGTTGGTAATGACCAGATCTAGGATATTGGAGCCCCTGGTGGGACTATGGATTAGTTGATCCACGGCATTGGAATTTATGAATTCCAAAAACCATTGGGCAAAGGTGTTGGTACACGAGTAGTTTCCCAGTTAATGGCAGGGTAGTTAAAATCACCCAGTAAGGTTTGTTACTGAACCCGGCCTGAAAAGAATGGAAAGGAATAAAACACTGTTTGCCTCTGAGTGCTGGCTTTTTCTTTTTTGATTATCAGTTTATCAGCTTGGGCATGCCATGCACCAGTCGTATTTGCTAGCTCCTTTGGACACGAGTAGTTTTCCTAGTTAATGGCAGGGTAGTTGAAATCTCCCAGTATTAGGGTGTTTGGTTGTATATTAATATTTTCCAGTATGTTTAGAAAGGTGTAGTGAGAATCTTGGGGCATGGTGGGGGATCTATAGCAAGCTACAATTTGGATTGCACTCTTACCTAGGGTTAGTTGCACCTGGAGAATTTCAGACACATTGTGTTGGGCATCTAACCTGGTGGTGTGAATATCCTTGGTGAATATGGACACTCCTCCACCTTTAGTGTTTCGATCCTGGTTTGGTGGCCGAAAAGTGTGGTAAGAGTTGGAGCTTGGTATTGCAGGGGTTCACTCTGGAGCCTTGAACCAGGTCTCAGTTACTGCACAGATATCGATGTTCTGCATTTTTAGGAGTGCCTCAAGAAAGTGCATTTTGAGGTTTAGACTTCCAGCATTGAGTAGCATTACCTTCAAATTTTGCATGCTTGTACCTGTTACGGTGGTGGTTTTGTCCTTTAAACTTTGCCTAAAAAGGCACTATAGGGATGGCAAGAGCCTTAGCCAGTAACCTGAATCCCAGGGGTGACAGGTGCAGACCATCTCTGGCAAAGCATCATGGTCTGTCGATCATTTCGTCCCAGGCAGACAGATACTGGATCCCTTTTGAATGACATCAGAAGTTTAGCCAATTGTTGAAGTCAATCATTTTGTCCTTATATTGTGGTATCATTCTGGGCGAAGGCAGGATGCTACTCAGGGCTAGGGTCATACCTGCCTGGGCCACATGATCAGAGAGCTCTTCCATGTCTCTTTTCATGTAGTCCAAGAAGGTACGTCTCAAGTCATTCACTACAATATGGTCAATGACAGAGTCATATTTGTACTTGTTGTGGAGTCACTTGAGTGCATGAGTTATGTGGCGGATCCTGGCACCCGACAGGCAGCTCAGTGTAATTTTCTCCTTGTTCAGCCTGGTGAGTGGGACATCAGTGTGCCTGACTATAGAGTCACCTATGAGTAAAGTGTGAGGTATGGTGTCTTGCCTTAGGGGCTGTTGCTGGGTAGCACACTGGTGTTGTGAGCTATGTGACACTTTGGTTGTAATTAGTGTTTGTTTGCATTTCAGCTTCGAAGGTCCTTGTTGCTTGGGCAGGTTACAGTTAAGGGCCTCCGCATATGTGGATTTAGTGTTGCTATGTGTGGGTGTTGGTGGTGTGAGCTTAGAAGGGCTATGTGTTGCTTGAGGTGTAGTGCTTGTGTTAACCTTTTCCTCTTGACTGTCTAGCCCAATCTTGGGTGGAGAGAGCTTTGCTTCCAGTTTGGCTATGTAAGTGCATCTCTCACAGGTTGTAGTGTTGGGTGGTAGGAGGAGAGGGTTGTCTGTGTACATGAGGCAATTGCGGCTTTGCCCCAGTATGCCCAGATTCACCAGGTGAACAGGAGAAATCAACGGAAGCTGACCCTTGGACATGCCTGGTTTGGTGCTTTTTTTTGAAAAGTACAGGAACTGTTTTACCTTACTTTAGCAAGGTACTTTGCAATTATAGGCTGTTTAGTGCCTATGATTAATTTCTCCTTATTAATAAGGAGAGTTGAGTGCTTGTATCAGTTTATGGCTTCCTAGTGCTTTCCAGTAGGTATTAGAGCAAGTGCTAGTCACAGGGTTGCTTAAAGGTAAGATGAAAAAAAAAGTTTATCCTAAACACTGCAGAGTGCACTAGAGAAGTTAGATGTGAAAGTAGGTAACTTAAGTTTGACCGGTCTAAAAAGTTAAGTTTTAGTGGAGAGTCGCTATTTTTAAAACAGCAAGATAGACTGAAAGGGGGTGATCACTTTTTTATTCCAGTACTATGGAATACAGTAGAATGGCCAATAGTTGAAGGGGAGTGATTTCACAAAATGATAGCTTTGTTCTTACTCACACAAGCCAGTGAAAGCAGAGAGGAAATGAGATATATGGTCAAATTAACATACGAGGCAGACAACTAGAAAGTCAGTGGTATATAAGAACACTACAGTAACGGGTGGGGGTGGGGACAATTTTCTGCCTGACTCACAAGAGACAAAGCTGTGGTGTCTCTTGAAGTTTTAATATGCAGTTAAAAGCAGAACATAAGCAAAATACAAGGTAAAGAAAACAAATCACAGCATTCAAAATATAAAAAGGAAATAAACTAATACAAAATACAACAAATAAAAAGCAAACAAACCTTTCCCTCACAGCAAAGTGTAGTAGAGTCTTGGTGAGCCTTTTCAATAAAGCTCTGAAATGTTTTATTTTACCCCTTAAATAGAAGGTTTAGTTCCTAGCTCCACCCCCTCAGTTCACAAATGATTAACCTTAAGTGACCTCTTCTATCTTATGTAGGTCATTAGTCAGTTTTAATTTCTGTCTGACACATAAGAGACAGAGCTATTGTATCTTTTGAAGTTTTAATATGCAGTTAAAAGCAGAACATAAGCAAAACACAAGGTAAAGAAAACAAATCACAGCACTCAAAATATAAAAAGGCAATAAACTAATACAAAATACAACAAATAAAAAGCAAACCAACCTTTCCCTCACAGCAAACTGTAGCAGAGTCTGGGATGAGACAGAAAAGACAGCACTGAATACAAATGTTATGTACCTACCATAAGGATAGATCTGTATTGTCATCTTCTGTCCATCTCAACAATCCCTTCCTCTGTGCCCCCTCCAACTTGTCACCTTCATTGAGTTGCTCCTGACAGACCTTGTGGTTAGGCTTTGAAGCTATATTTGCTGCTGTCAGTTATTTCCTACAGAGTGGTCATCCAGTTTACTATTCTTTATAATTCTAGCAATTTTTGTGGAGCAAACTCGATCTGAGGAGAGTTTGTTAGAGCAGTGTTTTATGGGTTGAAGAGGTAAAGCTCTTGAACTGATGATTCTGAAAGGGTCGGTGTTGGATCCAAGTTGAATCTGATAACCCACAGGTTGAGACGGATGAAAGAAGACATCATGGAGCTATCTTTATAGCAAGTACATAACTTTCATTTTTGTAACAAGGTATCTGAAGTAGGAGAATTCATTTGTCAGCAACCTCTGGGTATGGATCCGATATCGGATCCGAACCGGCATGGTTTATCCAGCTATGGATCCGAGCTCCTAGCTCCTCCCCTCACCCATAATGCCCTGCTGTCCCTACATGACCTCAGATCTAGTTTGCCGCGCATGGTTGTAGGCTGGATTTTTTGAGCTCCTAAAGCTAAGTTGATATTTTCTTATTAAAGGGTGTTAAAATTGTTTAAACTTTAAATTTGTGTGAAAGATATAGGTTCCTTTTCTGTTTTTATATTTGTTGGGTTAATTTAATTTAGTTTTTACCCTCCCCTCGCTGGCTCGTAGTTGGTGTGTGTGTGTGCTTCTTTGGGGCCTTTGTGTGAGTGTTTTCTTTTTAATTTACTTTATTGTTACTATTTAAAAAAAAAAAAAAAAAAAAAAATAGTAATGTCTGAGGCCCCAAAGGCTGTGTTTTCAAAATGCTCCGAGTGTGGCCATAAGCTTTCCCCTGCTGATGGCCACACTCAGTGCGTTCGATGCCTTGGGGTTGAACACCTCACTTCAGGGTGTTCAATCTGTGCAGGGTTCAACCCCAGGGCATTGAAGGAGCGGAGGTCGAAGCTAGTCTTGGCGGGACTCTTGCCCCCAGACTCGGCTTCGGCCCCCGCCCCCTTGGTAGTCACTGCTTCGGCAGTCCCTGCCTTGCCTGCTCCCCCTCCTCCACCCGGGATTCAAACTCCCGCCAAAGGGTCGGAGGAGAGGGAAGCCAGGAAAGGACCGGAGAGAAGCACCACAAGCGGCGGGCCGAGACCTCCGTTCGCCCCCGCTAAGCGGGCTTCTCCTCCGGCCTCTCTGGCTGCTGGCTCTCCCCCTCCTTGGCTCCGGTCCCCGTGCTTTTCACCGGAGCCTGAAGATGAGGAGACCCGACCTCCGTCGAGGCTATCAAGGCGGCACTCAAGGCCTACCTCGGTAGCCTCGTCGAGGTCTACTTACAGCCTCTCTGATGCTGATCTGGACCGGATGATGCGAAGGTTCATCCAGGCCCAGATGCAGATGGGAGTGCTCCTGCCTTCCCCCCATCTGGGGGGGAGCTCGACCCCATTTTTTAAGCCCATAGCTCCTTCTCCAACCCGCTCCCGGGCTCGGAGCCGGGCAGCCTCGGAGCCGGGGGTGGGTCGGCGCCGACAGTACTGGGTACTTCGGATCTGACCCTGCCCTCGAGTCTGTCGGATCCGACCTCTCGGAGCCTTGGCCCGAGCTTCGGATCCGAGGGACTCAGTGTGCCTTCGGCGCCGTCCTTGTCGGAGCACACTGGTCCCTCGGATCCGAGGGGCTCGGCACCGGCTCCGATCCGCTCATTGGATCCGAGGGGGAGCCAACTTTCGGATCCTATTGTCGAGGCTGGCTCCCCCTCGGCTTTTGATGTAGTGGAGAGGGCTCTGTTGAGGGCATCCGGACCCCCGGCCCTTGCTTCGGCTCCGTCCCGCACTCCATCTGCTCTGGGCCAGGCTTCCATCACCCGGCCACTGGGACAGCCTGCTTCACTGCTCCAAGCAGTTCCTGCGGTTCTGGACACTGCTGGCGAGGGCTCCTCGGACAGCCCCCCCGAGGAAGCACCTCGCAAGCATTCGTGCAAGAGGAGGCACATAGACTCCCCCGAGTCTTTGACTGAAGACACTGACTTGGAGGAAGGGGAAGGCTCCCCAAGATCACCCCCTGAGGATGTCTCCTTCGGAGACATCATGGAAATGTTACGAATTAGAGGTGGGTGGTCTGCCCCAAAGTCTTCCTCGGACGAGTCAGTGTTCTTGGAGGCATTTGAAGCGGGCCCGTCTACCTCTTGGGTGTCCCCTCCTGCCGACCCCCTGGTGGACCTTATTACCACCAGGGCGTGGAAGGAACCGGACATCGTGGAGCCAATCCCTAAGAGGCCCAACAGGATCCTTAGCCCCCCTGCTGACCGTGCCCACTGGAGTAAGGGACCCCCGGTAGATACCATGTTGTCAGCAGCAGCCACTAAGAGGGAACTCACCCAGGAGAGTCCCTCAGTTCATCCCCCGAGCAAGGAGTCTCGGATGATGGACCGTTTGGGGAAGCAAATGTTTAGTTCAGCGACCTTCTCAGTGAGGGCACTCAACTATTTGGCACACGTCATCAGGATGCAGCGCGATCTTATCAAGGAATACGCTGCATCCCCCCCAGAGTCCATGTCGGAGGTGGACAAACTTATGCACTCCACCCGTATGGCCGCTCTTCGTTCTGTGACTAACACCTCTATGCGGTTACTTTCCCACGCTACCGAGGGAGCTGCTAGAGCTGCGGGAGTGGGCCTAGTCACAAGACGGCAGGCCTGGCTCTGCCACTGTGATTTTACAGAGCCCTTCAAGGCATCTTTCACGAACGCCCCCTTTGATGGTTCTGCCCTTTTTGGCAAGACGGTTCGCGATACCTTGGTTCAGAGCGAGAAGGACGAGAAGACGCTGTCTGCCGGAGTCCGCTTCTCTGTGCCCCAGAGGTCCTACTCTAGGAACCAAAAGGGCCAGAAGAAGATGTGGTTCCGGAAGTCGCAGCATTCCCAACCTGCTCCGGACAACCAGTCCTTCCGCGGCAGAGGAGGACAGGGAGGACGCCGCCCTAGGGGCAGAGGGGCTCCCAGGAACTTTGAGTCCAGGGAACCTTTCTCTGAATGGCCCACGCAGCAACCCTGAGGGGTTGCCCAACTGCTCCACTCTGGAGGCAGTCGGGGGACGTTTCTCGGAGCACCTAGCGGCATGGGAGTCCATTACATCGGACCGCTGGGTACTCCAGATTATATCCAGAGGTTACAAGATCCCCTTTCTTCATGTCCCAAAATTAAAAATCCTCCCCAATGTTCCACCCGATCAGAGGGAGGCCGCTTCAGCAGAAATTGTCCATCTGCTGAGAAAAAGAGCCATCCAGCCCGTCCCCCCAGACCAGATCGTATCAGGGTTCTACTCCAGGTTCTTTTTAGTGCCAAAAAAGATGGGGGACCTAAGACCCATTCTAGACCTGTCCCTGTTGAACCTGTCAGTTCCCAAAGAGAAGTTCTGGATGGTCACTTTGCAATCCATCCTCCCCCTTCTAGGGGAGAATCACTGGATGTGCTCTATAGACCTCAAGGATGCGTACTACCACATTCTGATGGACAGACGATCCAGGAGGTTTCTTCGCTTCCGGCTGGGAGCCAGTCACTACCAGTTCAGGGTCCTTCCCTTTGGTCTCACCACAGCCCCAAAGTTGTTCACCAAAGTATTAGCAGTGGTTGCGGCCCACCTGAGGCTTCAGGGGGTGCAGGTCTTTCCGTACCTGGACGACTGGCTTCTCACCGCCCCAACAAGGCATCTACTCTCCTTGGCAACAGACTCCTTTCTTCGCCTAGCTCCCTGGCTAGGCATCACGGTAAACATAGAAAAGTCAAACCTGGTCCCTACTCAAATAATAGAATTTATAGGAGCCAGGTTAGACACGAGAAATTTAAGAGCCTTTCTCACAACCGACAGAGTTCGGAATCTGCGACTCCAGGTGCAGGCCATCCTTCACTCCAGCTCAACACCTGCAGAATTGATCCTGAGGGCGTCTATGGCGGCAGCGATTACTCTTCTTCCGCTCTCCCACTTGAACATGCGGGTACTTCAATGGACACTTCAGGTGCAATGGTCATTTTTTTCCCTCCCCCTGTATCATCCCATTGCAATCAGCAAGGCTCGCAAGTGGTCTCTCTTGTGGTGGCTCCATTCTCCGGACCTCCACAGGGGCCGCCCCTTTTGTGCATCTCCCCCTCTCGCCACGGTGACCACGGACGTTTCCCGCCTCGGGTGGGGGGGCATTTTGCGGGCCGGATGGTCCAAGGCATGTGGAGCGATTCAGAGACCTCCCTGCATATCAGTGTTCTGGAAATGAGGGCGGTGCTCTTGGCGTTGCAAGCACTTCAAGCCCTCCTTCCCCTGGGAACAATTGCGATTCAATCAGACAACATGTCGGTGGTCTGGTACATCAACAAACAAGGGGGAACCAGGTCTTACCCTTTATGTCGAGAAGCCATGAGAGTGTGGGAATGGGCGATCTCCACCAACCGCTTTCTCATCGCAACACATATTCCGGGTCGGACCAACATCCTAGCGGACAAGCTCAGTCGCACCATTCTCTCCCCATACGAGTGGTCTCTCAATTCTCAAGTAGCAAAACGTATCTTCGCACAGTGGGGGACTCCCTGTTGCGATCTCTTTGCTTCTCCATGAAACGCCAAGTGCGACAGTTTTTTCACTCTAATCCCCCCTCCAGGGGATTCTCCGAGAGACGCTCTGGTGCATGCTTGGCCTCCCGGTCTTCTTTATGCATACCCCCCTCTACCTCTGATGCTACAAGTACTTCAGAAAGCCTTTCGGTTGGGGTGCAGAATGATCCTCATTGCCCCGTTCTGGCCTCGACAGATCTGGTTCCCTTACCTAAGGTCTCATTCAGTGAATTCACCTTGGATTCTAGATCCCATTCTGGATCTGATATCACACCCGTCGAACCTACCAACTCCGAACCTGGACAACCTGAAGTTGACTGCTTGGCTGCTCCAGTTCCACTCCTAATCAGGACTCCCGGTATCTCGTCCCCAGTTAAGGCCATTCTGGTAGTGGCCCACAAGCCCTCTACCAGAAAAATTTACCGCAGTAAATGGAAGCGTTTCTCCATTTGGGCAGAGCGGCAAGGCCTAGATCCTTTCACGGTTCCCCTTCCTTTGGTTCTAGATTTCCTTACTACTCTCTTTAATGATGGCGCCAGTAGTTCCACGGTCAAAGTTCAGCTGGTGGCCATATCTCATTACGATGTTGGACACGATTCAGGGTCTCTTATGTCGGCTAAGTTATGCAAAACCTTCCTAAAAGGCACCTTTTTACTCAGACCCCGCTGTTAAAGAAACGGTTCCCCCATGGGATCTTTCCTTGGTACTTCAGGCCTTGACCGCTCCCCCCTTCGAACCTGCGGCCACAGTCGATCTTAAATTCTTGTCCTTTAAGACTGCTTTTTTGGTAGCCATTACTTTGGCTAAGAGAGTTTCTGAACTTCAGGCCCTGTCCATGAAACCGCCTTATTTGATTTTTCATCCGGACCGGGTGTGCCTCAGGATCAATCCCTCCTTTCTTCCTAAAGTAGCTTCGGAAGCTAACATTAATCAGTCCATCGACCTCCCTGTTTTCTTCCCTAAGTATCAAAACAAAGGCGAATACAAGCTGCATTCCTTGGATGTTCACAGGCAGCTTCGGTTTTACCTTCATAGGACAGCTGGTCATAGGCAATCAGACCAGTTGTTCATTTCTTTTGCCAAATTCAATCTGGGTAAACCAATTTCCAAAGTTTCTTTGTCACGCTGGATTTCTCAGTGTATTCTGTTGGCGTACCAAGCCTCTGGGAGGCCCGCACCGGAGGGAGCCCATGCTCATTCGACCTGGTCTGTCTCTACTTCAGTGGCCTTTAAGTCTAGGGTTCCTCTGGATGACATTTGTTCAGCAGCCACTTGGGCTTCATCTCATACCTTTATTACTCATTACAAGTTGGACGTCACTTCTAGAGGTAGAGCATCCTTTGGCTCCACGGTGCTCCGGAATATCCTTCCATGATGGCCACCCAAGATTCAGGTAGCTGGGGACTCTGTCCCACAGGTTGCTGACAAATGAATTCTCCTACTTCAGATTTAGAAGTTATGTACTTACCATAACGTTCCATCTGAGTAGGTGGATTCATTTGTCTGCAACCATCCCGCCCTCCTATCCCCCTGGCCTTGTCAGTTTCCTGCATAGGGTGTGTTACCCTTTGGTTAGGGTAGTTGGTGCAGGGCAAACTCAATCTGAGGTCATGTAGGGAGAGCAGGGCATTATGGGTGAGGGGAGGAGCTAGGAGTTCGGATCCATAGCTGAATAAACCATGCCGGTTCGGATCCGATATCGGATCCATACCCACAAGTTGCAGACAAATGAATCCACCTACTCAGATGGAATGTTATGGTAAGTACATAACTTCTAATTTTTTAAACAATGTGTGTTTTTTATTTCATCTGTTTACACCTGGTTTGGAAGGCAATATTGTGTACAGGAACAAACTAGACATTTGAAGCTTAAGCTGTAAAAATAGAGCTCTGGGTACTCCAGTAGCTAACTGTCAGGTTGGAATATATGAAAAGGAAGGTAAATTAAGTCTTATTTAGGAGGAGGAGGACCTTCATGATAGGATGTTGCAGTGATCTCTAGTGGAAACAAATAAGGTATGAGTGGTAGAAGCTTTTGTAGTTAAATTTTCATAAGTGATGGACATCTCAAGAGCCACTGTTCTTAAGAACATCCCTCTTCCAGGATAGCAGCCAATGTGTTTTTGACCAGAAGGTGCTATCAGTCAAACTTGATCCTATTTTAATACTGGGATATCGGTGAACTTGTCAGCGGAGTACAAATAGACATAATCTAGATGGTCTTCATCAACGTCCTTGACTCAGTCCCACACTATAGAGAGTGATAAGGAAATTGGAGGGATGTGGGATAGGACCAAGACTGAGGAACCAGATAATTTTATGTTTGAATGGTTGTGGTGAGAGGGACAATGTTATGAATTAGGAAAGTGACAAGTGGAGCTCTGCAGGGTCTGTCCTGCACCCAGAAGTCTTAAGTGTGTTTGTCTAAGATATATCAAAGAGAGCAAGGAAAAGCATCAGCCTTTTTGCTGATGACATAAAGATAGGTATGAAGGAGAAGATGGCAGAAAAGCAAATGTCAAGGATTTGGAAAGGCTGAACAAATGGGCAAAAGGTAGCAGCTGAGGTTCAGTGTAAGCAAATGCAAAGTACGGGATTTAGGTCAAAACACAGGCAGAAAGTATCAACTAGGGTAAGTGAAACTGATGGCAACACAGCAGAAAAAAGATCAAGGGATGTTGATCACACCCATATTGGACAACTGTGAGCAAAGTGAGAATGCAGTGGCAGAAGCAAACAGAATGCTAGAGTATATCCTGAAGGCTATGGACCTCAGAAGCAAAGAGGCAATGCAACTTCTCTGCTGGGTCCTGGTCAGACCACACCTTGAGCATTACATGTAGTTCTGAAGACCATATAAAGAAAGGGACAATAGGTTCTTAGGAGAAATCCTGATGAATGCTACCACAAAGATTCATGGGATGGAGAGGAAGAGATGTGATTAGAGGCTAGGCAAGCTAGAGCTCTTCTCATCTGAAGACAAAAGAGATGAGGTGCATGATACCAGAGCATGAGGTGATGCCAGGAAAATGTGATGGGGTCATTCTGAACATGAGGGACAAAGCTGTAAGGTGGAGGGACAGACAGCAGACTGTAGAGACTAACTACTCCCT
Organism: Protopterus annectens; assembly: GCF_019279795.1. NCBI lineage: Eukaryota > Metazoa > Chordata > Ceratodontiformes > Protopteridae > Protopterus > Protopterus annectens. The sequence goes on along the minus strand of NC_056728.1, from coordinate 757,514,479 downwards.
GTTCTCTGAAAGTGCTTTTTCACAGAGAGAGACAGTAGTAGACTCATGGACTGGACTACAATAATGGGTGGTAGAGGGAAAAAACATTGAGGAATTGAAGAGGGCATGGAACAGGAAGAAAGGGTAAAGAGGAAGGCAGGAGTGCAGAGGAGGCAGAATGTTAAATGCACTTGAAAGAGCTGACTAAATATTTTATTTTATTTTTGTGATTAGAACACTAATCCCAGTTAGTCTTTTTCAGGTTCTTCCAGGGGTTGGAGTTACAAAATATAGGACAACCATTGTTTGAGCAAATAGTAGAAACAATGAAAAATTATACAGTTACACAAAAATTCTAAGTTAATTTAATGGTGTGGTAGACAATATATGTCTAGTTTACTAATTGTTTCTGTTTACAATATATTTCATAACAGAAAGGGAAGTACACATGGATAAGTAAGAGAATGGCCAAAAGATGAGAGGGTATGACAGTTGACAGAAGGAGGGGGCAGGGTTAAGAAGAAAGCATTGTAAGGGTTCTGTGTTTCTTTAGGAATATAAACTTAAGATAAAGTAGTTATATAGATTTGTTATGCAGATTGCTTTAGGTTGTTTTAGGTGATTACACTAGTCAGGAAGCATTTGTATTGTGCATATTTAAATAGACAGATTTTAACATCTGTTTGGAATTTTGGGTAGGTGGGAAGGGATTGTAAGCTTTGTGGGAGGGATTCCCAGACGTTAGAATCAGTTCCAGAGGAAGTGTGGCCAGAGGATCGTGGCGTATTTTGGCGAAACCATTGCAGGTTATGAGCAGAAGGTGGAAGGGATCTCAAGCTTTAAAGAGAAGTTATTTCTTTTAGTTTATGAAGAAAGAAGTGGAATGGATGTAAATTGATTAGTTTGTAGACAACAGTTGTGATCAGAAGGGTGGTTTTGTATTTGACTGGAAGACATTTATTTTGCCTTTGATAGTAAAGAGCAGTGGTGTTTCTTTTGAGATGCAAGGGTTATTTGTGGTAATTTGTAGCTGGATGATTTTTTTATAGACTTCAGTTATAATAGGGAGTCCTTATTCTAGTTGTGAGCTCCTAGTAGCTGACCAACCACTAGGTGAAAAAAAGACTATTGTAGGGTGTTTAATGGAAGAATGCAGCTACTTAGGTCAAAGGCATTTGTCAGAGCAATAAAGAGGGAGTCTGTTTGCAGTATAGCATCTGTGTGTACACTATGGTTGGTGCTGAGAGAGAGAGGGGTTTCTGTCAGAATATATTCAGCAGGATGGTTGTATATCTGTTTCTCAAATATTTTTCCAGGTGATGATAACATTGAGACTAAGCAGAAGTAATTTGTTTTGGTGGGATTGGTTGTCTTGGGAATAAATTTAACTTTTGCTATTTTCCACTAATCAGACATGAAACGAATATTAGGGCAGAGACTGTAGTCATGGGTCAAGGCTAGATGATGTGGTCTTGATGCAGGGCTATGGACCATGACAGAAGACCATCTGCATCCATGGGGTCATTGCTAAGGATTTTTTTAGAAAAATTTCAGTGTTTTTGACTTTACTCTTTTAACATACAGAGGGTGTATATTAAGGTTAGGATGTAATGTGTAGTTGATAGAGATGTTTGTAACTGAAGGGATGTTGGAGGTATGGTAAAGAATTCTTTCAAGACATTCAGTGAGTTTATAACTCCTACTGATGTGGATTTTGTGTCTTTGTTTAAGAGATATTTTTTAGAGTATCCATCTTGCTATTTGACTTAACTAAGTTTATTTTTGTCCTGGCTGTTTTGGAAGGAGGTTTGGGAAACTTGTAGAAAATAGATCTGAAGTAGGCACTTCATTTGTCAGCAACCTTTGGGATACGGATCCGATCTCGGATCCGAGCCTGCAACTTCTACCACAGCATAGATCCGAGCTCCTAGCTCCTCCCTTTACCCATAATCCCCTGCCAACCTTGACTGACCTTAGATCTAGTTTGCCGCGCTTCAAGCTACAAGCTAGGTTCCTGAGCTCCTGGTTTATCGGAAACTTGTGAGAAAACATTTTCAATTTTCTTCCTTTTTTCTTTTGGTGTGAGTGAGAGTGATTGGTTAGGTACCCCTATAGCCCTAATTTATCTAGCAAAATTTAATTTTGTGGTCCTTTTTCTCCTCCCTTCTTCGCTGGTCGTAGTGTGTGTGGTGTGTGTAGGGGCCTAGTGAGTGTGTTTTTTCCTTTACTTAAAAATGTCAGAGGCCCCTAAAGCCACTTTAGTGCACCGAGTGTGGTCATAAGCTTTCACCGGCAGATGGCCACACTTGGTGCGTTAGGTGCCTTGGGGTTGAACACCTCTCCACTGGATGTGCGATCTGTGCAGCGTTCAACCCCAGGGCACTTAAGGACCGGAGGTCGAAGCTGATTCTGGTGGGCCTTTTGCCCCCAGATCCGGCTCCGGCCACCGGTACTTCTGTGGCCGCTATCCAGCCTTCGGTGGTGGCCACTCCTACCTCCCACCCTCTGGTCAGGACTCAACCTCCCGCTTCGGCTCCAGAGGAGAGGGAGGCCAGGAAAGACAAGCGGAGAGAGAAGCACCATAAGCGGCGGGCCGAGGACTCCTCCTCAGCCCCGCCCGCCAAACGGGCTTCTCCCTCCAGGGCTTCTGGAACTCCTCCTCCCCGGATCCGGTCCCCTTGCTTCTCACCGGGACCCGAGGAGGAGGTGTCCCGGTCTCCATCAAGGTCATCGAGGCAGCACTCCAGGCCTGCCTCGGTGGCCTCTTTGAGGTCCACTTATGGCATGTCGGATGCAGACATAGACCGGTTGATGAAGAGGTTCATCCAGGCCCAGCTGCAGATGGGAGTGCTCCTGCCTCCCCCCCCCTCCCGGGGGGAGCTCGACCCCATTCTTTGCTCCAATCGCTCCTTCTCCGACCCGTTTTCCGGGTTCGGAGCCGAGCCACGTTGGATCCGGGGGGGTGGGTCGGAGCAGACAGTGCTGGGCACTTCGGTTCCGACTGTTCCCTCGAGTTTGTCAGATCCGACCTCTCGGAGCCGCGGGCCGAGCTTCGGATCCGAGGGATTTGGTGTGCCTTCGGCTCCGTCCCGGTCGGAGCACACGGGTCCTTCGGATCTGATGGTCTCGGCCCCAGGTCCGGTCCCCGCTTCGGATCCGGGTGGGAGTCGACTCTCGGATCCGATCGAGGGCAGCTCCCCCTCGGCTTTCGCTGCGGTGGAGAGGGCACTGTTGAGTGCATCCGGGCCTCTGGTCCTGGCTTTGGCTCCCCCCTGCACTCCCTCTCGGCTGGTCCAGGCTCCCATCACCCGGCCCTTGGGGCAGCCTGCTTCAGCACCTCTGGGTGTTCCTTCGGAACATGACATTGCTGGTGAGACTTCCTCGGACAGCCCCCCCGAGGAGGTTCCTCACAAGTCTAAGTGTAAGAGGAGGCACGTGGACTCCCCCGAGTCCCTTACGGAAGATACGGACTTAGATGAAGGGGAAGGCTCCCTAAGGTCACCCCCCGAGGATGTCTTCTTTGGAGACATCATGGAAATGCTTAGGATCAGGGGGGGTTGGTCTGCCCCCAAGACTTCCTCCGATGAGTCTGTATTTCTAGAGGCGTTCGAAGCAGGGCCATCTGCCTCTTGGGTGTCCCCCCCCCCGACCCCCTGGTGGACCTTATCGCCACCAGGGCTTGGAGGGAGCCGGACACTGTAGAGCCAGTCCCCAAGTGCCCGTACAGGATCTTGAGTGCCCCCGCAGAGAGAACCCATTGGAGCAGAGGTCCCCCTGTGGATGCCATGTTGGTGGCGGCGGCCACCAAGAGAGAGTTGGCTCAGGAGAGCCCCACAGTCCACCCACCGAGCAAGGAGTCTTGTGAGGTGGACTGCCTTGGGAAGTGGGCCTTCAGTTCAGCAACCTTCTCGATGAGGGCACTGAACTCTATGTCACACGTCATCCGGATGCAGCAGGATCTAATAAAAGAATACGCTGCTTCCCCCCCAGAGTCCATGTCGGAAGGGGACAAACAACTGTACTCCTCCCGAATGTCCACTCTACGGTCCATTTCTAACACCTCTATGCGGCTGTTGTCTCACTCCACTGAGGGAGCCGCTAGAGCTGGCGGAGTTGGCCTGGTCATGAGGCGACAAGCCTGGCTCCGACATTGTGACTTCTCGGAACCCTTTAAGGCGTCATTTGCGAATGCCCCCTTTGATGGTTCTGCTCTGTTTGGCAAAACCATTTGCAACACTTTAGTCCAGAGCGAGAAAGACGGGAAGACGTTGTCTGCCATCGGAGTCCGCTTCTCTGCTCCCCAGAGGTCCTTTTCCAAGAACCAAAAGGGTCAGAAGAAGATGTGGTTCCGGAAATCGCATCAATCCCAGTCTGCTCCGGATAAGCAGTCCTTTCATGGCAGAGGAGGTCAGGGAGGATGCCGCCCTAGAGGCAGAGGGGGTCCCAGGAATTTTGGGTCCAGAGAAACGTTCTCTGAGAGGCTGACACAGAACCCCTGAGGGGTTGCCCGGCTGCTCCACTCTGGAGGCAGTCAGGGGGCAGTTTTTGAGGCACCTAGCAATGTGGGAGTCCATAACAACAGATCGCTGGGTGCTTCGCATCATATTCAGAGGTTACCAAATTCCCTTTATTGTAACCCCCAAAATCAGAAGCCTCCCCGACATACCACCCAATCAGAGGGAGGCGGCTGCTATAGAAATTCAGCAGCTTTTACAAAAAAGAGCCATCCAACCCGTCCCCCCAGATCAGCTCGGATCAGGGTTTTACTCCAGGTTCTTTCTGGTGCCAAAAAAGATGGGGGACTTGATGCCCATCCTCGACCTCTCTCTCTTGAACCTGGCAGTACCCAAAGAAAAGTACTGGATGGTCATGCTGCAATCTATTCTCCCCCTGTTATGGGAGAACGACTGGATAGACCTCAAGGATGCGTACTATCACATTCTAGTGGACAGATGCTCCAGGAGGTTTCTCCGCTTCCGGCTGGGAGCCAGTCACTTTCATTTCTGGGCCCTCCCCTTCGGTCTCACCTCAGCCCCCACGGTGTTCACCAAAGTCTTAGTGGCAATAGCGGCCCACCTGAGACTCCAAGGAATTCAGGTCTTTCTGTACCTGGACGACTGGCTCCTTACCGCCCCAACAAGGCATCTGCTCTGTTCATGCAGGGATTACTTCCTCAATCTTGCTCCACGTCTAGGACTGACTGTCAACATGGCCAAATCCTCTCTGGCTCCTACACAGGCAATATATTTCATAGGGGCGAGATTGGATTCCAGACTAATGCTTGCTTTCCTGACTCCAGATCGGCTTCAGAACCTGAGGTTGCATGTACAGGCCATCCTCCAACTTCAAGCTCCACCGGCGGAATTGGTCCTGAGGGCTCTAGGGTCCATGGCGGCAGCAATTTCTCTGCTGCCCTTGGCCTATCTGAATATGAGGGTCCTACAGTGGACCCTTCAGGTGCAATGGTCCCTGTCTCGCAACCCCCTGTCCCATCCCATTCCCCTAAACAGGACTTGCAGAAGGTCACTCATGTGGTGGCTCCAGTCCCCGAGCCTCCACACGGGACGCCCATTCTCGATGCCTCCTCCCATCGCTACAGTGACCACGGATGCTTCTCGCCTGGGGAGGGGGGGGGCATTATTCAGGCAGAAAGGTCCAAGGCACGTGGAATGACATAGAGACCTCCTTGCATATCAATGTCCTAGAGATGAGGGCAGTGCTTTTGATGTTGCAGGCACTTCACAACCTTCTTCCGATTGGGACGATTGCAGTACAAATGGACAACATGTCAGTGCTCTGGTACATCAACAAACAGGGGGGAACCAGGTCTTATCCTCTTTGTCGCGAGGCCATAAGAGTGTGGGAATGGGCGATATCCACCAACCGCTTTCTCATTGCAATGCACATTCCGGGACGGTCCAACATCCTAGCAGACAGGCTCAGTCGTACAATCCTGACCCCATACGAATGGTCTCTCAATCCTCTAGTAGCAGAGCAAATATTTGCCCAATGGGGGCAACCCTGTTGCGATCTTTTTGCCTCTCCCTCAAATACCAAATGCAACAGTTACTTCACTCTAATCCCCCCTCTGGGGGAGTCCACGAGAGACTCTCTAGTACATGCTTGGCCTCCCGGTCTTCTTTACGCTTACCCCCCACTGCCCCTGATGCTAAAACTTTTACAGAAAGCCAGTCGGTTGGGGAGCAAGATGATCCTCATTGCCCCATTATGGCCTCATCAGACGTGGTTCCCGTACCTATGGTCTCACCTGATTCATCCGCCCTGGATTCTGGATCCCCTTCCGGATCTCATTACTCACCCTCTGGGTCTTCCGACCCCCAACCTGGTCAACCTCAAGCTGATGGCTTGGTTGCTCCAGTTCCACTCCTGATAAGGACTCCCGGAATCTCCTCACCAGTCAAAGCCATTCTAGTAGCAGCACACAAGCCATCCACCAGAACGGTCTATCGGAGTAAGTGGAAACGTTTTTTCCATCTGGGCTGAGCACCGTCACTTAGATCCTTTTACGGCGCCTTTAACATCGGTTTTGGATTTTCTAACTACCCTTTTTCATCAGGGGGCTAGCTGTTCTACAGTCAAGGTACAACTAGCAGCGATTTCGCACTATCATGTAGGGCATGAGTCGGACCCTCTTATTACCTCCAAGCTCTGTAAAGCTTTCCTCAAGGGTACCTTCCTCCTCAGACTTCCTGTCAAGGAAGTAGTACCCCCATGGGATTTATCTTTAGTTCTACAGGCCTTGACCAGCCCCCCTTTCGAGCCGGCGGCCACGGTTGATCTTAAATACCTCTCTTGGAAAACGGTCTTTCTGGTGGCCATTACTTCAGCTAAAAGAGTCTCTGAACTTCAGGCTGTCTGTGTCAACCATATTTGGCCTTCCATCAGGATAGAGTTTACCTCAGCATCAATCCGTCTTTTCTGCCTAAGGTATCTTCTGAAGCAAACATTAATCAATCTATTAATCTTCCCGTGTTCTTCCCCAACTATCAGAACAAAGGAGAAAATAAACTGCATTCTTTGGACGTGCGCAGACAACTGCGCTTTTATATTCATCGAACTGCTGGTCATAGACAATCCAACCAGTTTTTTGTCTCCTTTGCCAAAACCAACTTAGACAAGTCAGTTTCTAAAGTTACCCTGTCACGATGGATAGCTAATTGTATTCTCTTAGCATATCAGTGTTCAGGAAGGCCTGCACCTCAGGGAGTCTGCGCTACTAGGGCCGTTGCTACATCGGCTGCTTTTAGATCTAGGGTTCCCTTGGATGATATTTGTTCCGCAGCCACTTGGGCTTCATCCCATACTTTTATCAGCCATTACAAACTGGATGTTGTCTCCAGAGGTAGGGCGTCCTTTGGCTCTGCAGTGCTCCGGAATATCCTTCCATGAAGGCCACCCAAGATTCAGGTAGCTGGGGACTCTGTCCCAAAGGTTGCTGACAAATGAAGTGCCTACTTCAGATTACGAAGTTATGTACTCACCATAACGTTCCATCTGAGTAGGTATCTTCATTTGTCTGCAACCATCCCACCCTCTTTCCCCCTGACCAATATGATTCTAAGTAGGAGTTGTCTTAGATGAGTCCCTTCCGGGACACGGTAGCAAGTTGTTATATGGGGCAAACTTGATCTGAGGTCAGTCAGGGTTGGTAGGGGATTATGGGTAAAGGGAGGAGCTAGGAGCTCGGATCTATGCTGTGGTAGAAGTTGCCGGCTCGGATCCGAGATCGGATCCGTATCCCAAAGGTTGCTGACAAATGAAGATACCTACTCAGATGGAACGTTATGGTGAGTACATAACTTCTTATTATATCTGATTGCTTTTTTCACTAGGTTTCTAAGTGGGTCTACATTTTTCTCCAGTTTTGAATGGGTGAGAAATATTTTGGACAATAATCACAAATGAATGAGGAGAGGATACAACGGTTAGAGAGTATTTGAACTATAAGATTATTACATGTAAAATGGAATCATTTTCTGTTTTATAATTTAATTTAGTGAGTCGAGTAACTAATGGAATAAGTTCAACATTATTTAGAGTATTGCAAATATTTGTTTGAAGGGTTTACTCTTTTAATGCTCCACATGATTTGCTCTAAATGTGATGTAAGTTTATTATGGTTTGCTGGAGGTCTGGAGTATGCTACTATAAGGCTGATAATTTATATGGCTAATCAACTTAGGTCATCATTATTTGAAGTGATGTGTCGAGTATTAGGACTGATACTGCCTTTTAAAAAGAAGGGTATTCTGTTCCCCTACCCTGGTTCCAGGTCTAGCAGTGAAAAGATAATAATTTGGGAAGGACAGTTTGGGTTAGGTGCAGTTGGTCTGACCCATGATTCTGTTACTTCTAGAATGTCTGGAGTTTGTTTTGATGGAAATGACTAGATTTGCCATAGTATATTCAGCAGACTTCTTGAACTGAACTTAGCAGCTGTAAACTGGTATGGATTTCTGGGTGTCTGGTTAATGCTAGTGACAAGAAAGGAATCTGAACACAGGTTAGAGTCAAGGCAACTGCATAACAGAAGTATGTTAAGAAGGGGAGTAAGGTGAACTATAACTCTGAGAAATTTATTTTAGTTGGAGAATGTGTGCGTGTGTATTTGTGTGTGTGTGTGTGTGTGTGTACACTTTGAGGTACTTTGTTTGGCAGTGAATATATTGCTAGAGAATGGAAGAGTACCCTAGCAAATTGTGATTTAACAGGTTTAGTGGAAAAGAAGTAACTTGTAAAATTGTAGGGGGGTATATAGGTGGTTTTAGATGAGTATATGAGAAGAAGAGAACTGGAAGGAGGATATGTATTATTGCTCTGAGTGGCAAAGATGCACATACGCAAGAAAATAATAGTTGCTTTAGGGTTGGGCATTGTTTTCTGTTGCTGGGCTGGGGTATGAAGGGTGTTTTACATAAATTGTTATGTTTCAGGTTGTAGGGAATTATAGTTTTGAGTGAGTGCTTCTATAAGGATGATTGTTTATTTTTTCTAGGCTGAGATAGTTTGTTAAGGATCTTGGTTATTCTTGGAGAGTTGTGTGATGGGTGTTGATTTGTGCAAAATGAATGAAATTGATGTTAGCTGAGTGAGTTGTTTTAGTTATGTTATATTATGCTAAAATAACATTTTACAGTGAGTTGGGGAAAATTTAGGAAACTCAAGATGTAATTTTATTATTATTTTTAGACATGGTTCTAGTTTATTGCATCACTGATCTGTTACACCGACAGTCATTACATCAGTCACAAACAGTCAAAAATCACAAACTGAAAGTTAAAAAAAAAACTCTGAGCTTGCACAACAGTGTGGGAAGGGCAAATTCTTATTCTCTACAGTCATCCATAATAGCTTTTTCGATGATAAAGGTATATCTCAATGTAATAATGCACCTAGCAAAACTGTTGACAAAATGAATGCTCATCCTAATGCACTGCACCTATCAATACATACATATATATACACACATACATACAAGCACACCCACACATTCAACACACACACACACATATATATATATATATATATATATATATGTATGGATTCACTTCAGAAGCTCGAATCCCCAAAATCTCGAATTACATATAACCGAGACCAAAAGATCGAGTTTTGGAAACTCGAACTTCTGAAATGAAACTGTAAAAAAAAAAAAAAACTCAAACACCGCTTTTGCAGGGGGGCTTTGCCCCCCTGTGCCCCCCACACCCCCTACTTAAATATACCAACTCCAAGATCGTGCTACAGTGGGGAAAAGGGAAATCTCCCATTTTGCGCTGTATGCGGAAGCGCAAAAAGGGAGATTTCCCACTTCCTGTCAACACCGCAGAAAAGATAACAACATTACGTGCACACAGACCGTACATGAATCCTTACCTCTGTGTACATGTAACGTTTATGTCTTATGTTTTAACTCTTTACATATTCGATTTACTGAAATCTCGATCATATGGTTTCGACCATATGAAATTCGAGATTTCAGTAATTCGATTATGTGAAGTGTAATATGTGTGTGTGTGTATATATATATATATATATATATATATATATATATATATATATATATATATATATATATGGGTCTTAGACGATTGAACGAAAGTTCAATTGTCCAAAACCGAATCACCAAATCCACTTTAGCGAAAGCGCTTTTTGCCAAAAAAGCACTTTCGCTAAAGTCTCTAAGAAATACTAAAAAAAACAAAAAAAACAAGTGAAGTTGTTAAATCTTGCCGTTTATTCTCACTGATGTGTTCGGAGCCGATCCTTGCCTCCGACACGTCTGATAGCAAAGCTCAAGGTTTGCCAGTAGCTCGAGACCAAGCCCCTTATCCCGCAATGCACTGCTAGAATTACCTCAGATCTAGTTTGCCGTGGCAAGAGAGATCTCAGTGATCCAGCTAGCTCGGACCATTTGTGGGAAAAATAACAGCTAGTTTATAAAAAAATTTTACTTTTTGTTACTAAAATAGTTGTGTGTTAATATCAGGTTGTTTATTAATATAATCTATAGTTTAGGTAGTTTTAAACAGTTTAAATAGTTAGTGTCATGTTGGCTTCTTGGTTTGTGTGGGCCTTTAGCCTTATTTACTCTTATTAGTCTTTCTAATAGTCAGGGTTCTTCTCTGTGGACCTCTTAGCTCTATATTTGTGATCTATAGTTACATTGTTATAGTTAGTGCCCAGTTTGGGCTTATTAGTTTTGTGGATCTGTACAAGTGAGTTAGGACTTTTCTGTCTTACTCTTTGCAGTTTACGGTTTCTTATTAACTATGTCGGATGAGAAGGAGAAATCCCATCCTAAATCGGGATTCAAAAAATGCCATGATTGTGGAAAGAAAATATCCATCACTGACGGATGCATTCAATGTGTCTACTGTCTGGGGGTAAATACCTCCAAGACACTTGCAGAATTTGCCATTCTTTTTCTTCAAGAGTCCTCTTGGAGAGAAGGAGGAAGCTAATGGACAGGGGATTGCTACAGCAATCTTTTTCTGAGGTTTTGAGTAGCCATGAGGGTACTAGCTTGTCCTCCAAATCCTCAAAATCCAGATCTTCAGACAAAGTGACAAAAAAGGTAAAAATTTCAGAAGGAGGATCATCGGTTCCACAGACCTCGGAACCGAGTGTACCTTTGAGGCGGAGCCAGCTCTCGGTTTTGGAGCCGATCTCTGAAATTCCTTCTTCTCCTCTGCTCCAGTCAGCACCTTCGTTGCATTCAGCTAAGTCCTCAGTCAGCCTTTCTTATTTGGACATGGATCAGCTAGTGCAGAAGCTTTTACAGGCACCAGGACTTGCCAAATTGTTGTCGGCCCCGACCAGCTCGTCGGTGCCGAAGATCATGGAACCAGATTTGTCTACTCCTCCTCTAAGCCATACTGGAATCTCGGAGCCGAAGGAAACTGAACAGATGGTTGTTGAACCCTTGGAGCCGATACCCGCACCAGTGTTATCGGCTCCATCTACTCAGATGTCCTCGGTGCCGACCGAGGATTCTAGGAGCCGATGCTCTCCCGTCGGGTCCGGGGAGGATAGTCAAACCGATTTGTTGGTGCCGACTCTTCCTCTCGGGGCTTCGGCTCAGATGAGCTCAGCTCCTACCTCGGGCTCAGAGCCCAGGGTTTCGGTGCAGGAGGATCGGACGGTACTCTCAGTCCATCCACTCCTTCTCATCAGAGACATGGTGCCTTCGATGCTATGAGGAGAGTTTTGTCTCCAAAGACAACATCAGCATCGGTTCAGCCTTCCCTCTCCCCTCAAGCTCCTGTGTCTGCTTCTTCATCTACCGGTCCTTCTGAGCATAGAGACACCGAGCCTCAAGTACCCCCACAGGGCGTCCCCTACTCTTCTGAGACCTCCCCAGATCCCCTCACTGAGGAGGTGCCCAGGAAGAGACTGTGCAAGAGGAGGCACTTAGACTCCCCACAAGAGTCTTTGACATCTGACACGGACTTAGATGAGGCAGAAGGGTCCCCTCGATCCCCCTCTGAGGATATCTCCTTTGCAGAGATACTAGAGATCCTTTGTCAGAGGGGCGATTGGCAATCCAAGACCTCTACTGAGGATGAGTCCATCCTCTTGAAGGCTTTTGGGTCTCAACCTTCCACTTCTTGGGTGTCTCCGCCTTATGATGAGCTCATGGAAATGATTTCTCATAAGGCGTGGGAATCACCGGAGGCCATGGAACCTGTTCCTTGTAAGCCCAATAAATTCATGTCTGCCCTAGTGGACAAGACATTTTTGACAAAGGGAGTACCTGCTGATGCCATGGTGATAGCTGCAGCCACCAGAAAGGAAGTATATGAGACATCCACCTCCATCCATCCCTCTAACAGAGATTCTAGGGTCATGGATAGATATGGGAAGCACATGTTTAGTTCAGTGACTTTTTCTCTGCGATCACTGAACTACTTAACCCACTTTACGAGACTACAGAGAGATCTCCTGAAAGAGCTAGGAGATACTCTCCAGGGTATTGTAGCTGTAGGGGTGGCCGACAAAGTCAACACCCAGCTCACTACCTTAAGCTCAGTGGTAAACTAGTCCATGCGTCTCATATCTTATGCAGCTGATGGGTCGAGTAGAGCCGCTAGTTCGGGCATTGCTCTTCGAAGACAAGCCTGGATGCATCTCTGTTCCTTTGCGGAACCCTTTAAGTCTTCCTTTATTAATACCCCATTTGATGGCTCATCACTGTTTGGGCCCAAAGTAAAGGAAACTTTAACCAGGTGTGAGCAGGAAGGCAAGACCTTATCTGCCGTTGGAGTCCATTTTTCGACCCCTACTCGGCCCTATCCCAAGGGCCCTAGGAGAGAGAAAATGTGGTTCCAAAAAGCACAGGGAGCCTTTCAGGACACACGTGGAGAAACCCTCTCTAGAGGCAGAGGAGGGGGTTATAAACAGGAGATGCTGTCCCCGCGGCAGAGGGGGTCTGCAGCAACAGGGTGACAGGGGTCAGTTCTCTGGTCAACCCTACCAGCGCCCCTGAAAGGGGGCCCGACTGTTCGGCTCTGGAGGCAGTCGGGGTTTGCTTGTCTTTGTACCCAGAAGCATGGCTAAACATAACATCAGATACTTGGGTACAAAGCATCATTTCCAGAGGATATTTCATACCGTTCTCTTCCCCTCCCATTCTTGTAAAGAGAATCCCAGATGTTCCACCCAATCTTGGGCAGCAAGCTATCATAGAGGTCCACAGACTGCTACAAAAAAAGAGTCATCCAACCAGTCCCAGCAGACTAAATTGGATTCAGAACTTACTCAAGATTCTTTTTGGTACCAAAGAAAACAGGGGACTGGAGACCTATCTTGGACCTCAGCAGACTCAACCAGTTCATAAAAAAAGAGAAGTTCTGAATGGTCACGCTTCAGTCCATTCTTCCCTTCCTAGGGAAAGGCGATTGGATATGCTCCATAGATCTCAAGGATGCGTACTATCATATAAAGATGAACAGATGCTCCAGAGATCATCTGCGCTTCCGGCTGGGAGCCAATCATTACCAATTTCGAGCCCTGCCCTTTGGTCTCACTACAGCCCCCAGAGTGTTCATCAAATGCATGGCAGTGGTCATGGCTCATCTTAGACGTCTAGGATTCCAGATGTTCTCATACCTAGACGATTGGCTCCTCACCGCTGCCACCAGGCATCAATTGACTCAGGCAACACAATACACTCTGACACTTTGCCATCAATTAGGCATTACAATCAACTTCGAAAAGTCTGCCTTATCGCCATCGCAGCATACCGTTTTTATAGGAGCAGAGTTAGATATCTCAACTACCACTCTACGTCTCCCTATTGAAAGAGTCTCTCTTCACCACCAAAACGTCAGCTCACTGGTGTCAAAGAACAAAGCTACAGCAGCAGAGGTATTAAAGGTGCTAGGTTTGATGGCAGCAGCAATCCTGGCTATACCACTCGCAAGGATGCATATGCAAATTCTTCAGTGGCTCCTCTTTGCTCACTGGTCTTACCAGAAACTACCGATGCACCACATGATTCTCATCATGGATTCTTGCAGGAGAGACCTTCATTGGTGGTTGACGTCTCTTCATGTCACAATCAGAAGACCCTTTGTTTCTCCCCCCAGTAGCCACTGTGACTACGGATGCTTCCCTGATAGGGTGGGGGGGCATTTTCAGGGAATGACTGCCCAAGGCACATGGACAGATCAAGAATCACATCTGCACATCAATGTTCTAGAGTTGAGAGTGGTGCTTCTGGAGTTGCAGTACTTTCAGGACTCTCTCCCTCTAGGAACTATTGCAATTCAGACGGGCAGCATGTCAGTAGTCTGGTACTTGATCAAGCAAGGTGGAACCAAGTCTTACCCCCTTTGTCGAGAAGCCCTCAGGGTCTGGCAATGGGCTGTGTCCATACCTCTCAACCTGGAAACATCAAAAATCTGGACAAGGCCTATGAAAAATAGGTACAAATCTGTATGCTGATTAACATATAATTTGCATACATAATTATGTAACCCCGCCCACTCCAGTGGAACTGTGGGGTGCCAACGTTCAAACACAAACTGAAGAACAGATAACCAAAAATGGCACCAGAGTCCCCCTGCAGCCATTGCAATGTACCATTACCTGGTTAATTTGCCCTATTTACCATAAACACTATAATGTGCTTACTGCTTTACTTCTACAATATTTGGATTAATTTAAAAAGTTTATTTTATATTTTATAGCATAAACACTACTGGACCTCTGCTAAACAAAGCAATACAGTCTCACATCTCACAATGAAAATAGACTTAGCATTATAACTACTCTGCCCTTGAAACTCACATTCATTGAAACAGCATTGAAACCCACAAAGAAAATGCATCTGGCCAGTGGTAAGATTAGCTTTGGGCTGTTTTCAAATCATAGGCCCCCTTGTAATTACATGTGTTCTTTGATACATTTTCCAGACAATATTAAATTATATTCCTTGTATAATACAGCATACTTGCAACAGTGCGTTTTAAATTTATTGTTTTGAACACCTTTACTGTTGTAAGCAATGAAACAAAGTGCATGAACCAATATTTGACTAAACTGCCCAGTTCAGAACATTTCCATCATAAAAGTATGAATAATGTCTACAATCCACCAGTATCAGTAAAGTAAATATTCACAATCTCTGCAGAAGTAAAAGTCACATAATATTTCCACATTAAAGAGATATGTAACTAATGAAGAGGTTGCTGCTAGCAAACAACTTAATATTTCATTGTTTCATCTACAAATAACATGCCTGTTGCCCTTGAGATATAAATTGCCTATGTTGCATAAAAAAATAATAAGCTAGTAATATTACAACAGGGAATTGATGGTAAACTGATAACAGGCTCATAATTACTAGCCATCTCTGCCAAAGAGAACATTCTCAGGACTGCAAAGTACAAGAGAGTACAGTATCAGCAATCTACATGCTGTGGGAGTAGAACCCACAGCCTTCTATATCAAAAGTAAGTATTCGACCCATCATACTACTGAGTCTACTGACAACACAAACACACTTACTATAAACAACACTATACTCATCTCCCCCTGAAGACCTATCCAGCATAAGAAATCTGGAAATAACCAAACATTTATTGGGAAGGAGACAAAAGACCAAAACAAGGGACACATTTTAAACATTGCTTGTATGATACTTTGTGTTACCAAGCATGCATTTCCTGAAAGACAGGAAGACTGAAACTTAAATGGCAATGATTTAGTGAACTTAGTTCTCATTGTATTTGCCAGAAAACAAAATTTTAAGAGAAACAGACCAAAAGTATTTATGAGCCAACATTCCAGACAGTCTCTCTCAGACACACTTTCTGCTGCAGCTGTTAAGTAAACCAAAAGCAGTTTGTTAAATAAGTAAAGCACACATTGCCCTACCTGCAAGTCAATATGAACATTAAAGCATAGTTTCTCCTGCAGCAGTAAAATCAAAATAAAAGCAGTCTCTGTTAAAGCACATACTTTCTTGCCTGTAAGCCAATATGTACATGAAAGCACATGTTCTCCTGCAGCCATTAAAATACAAGTAAAAGGAAAACAGTTTCTCTGTTAAGTAAAGCACAAGCACACATTTTCTCTTCCTGTAAGCCAAGCCAAAATGTACATGAAACTGAAACCACGTTATCTCCTGCAGCCGTTAAAATACAAGTAAAATTAAAGCAGTTTCTCTAAGTAGAGAGCACAGCACACACCCTTGCCTGTAAGCCAAGTTAGCCAACGTGAACATGAAAGCACATTTTCTCCTGCAGCCATTAAAATACAATAAAACGAAAGCAATTTCTGTTAAATAAGCAAGGCAAGCTTAGCACACACTTTCAGTTCCTGTAAGCCAAGCCAATAAGACTCACTGAGCCCTAAATAAGAGACAGTATTTAAACCAAGTTAAGGTCCAGGTGGACAGTAATGTTTATTGCAGTCTAGTACATGAAACTGGATCAAATGCTTTTGCTAGATCCAAGAATATAGAAGGCACTAGTTTACCTGCATCCGGACCCTGGCTGCTATTAATCCTTCCTGAACAGCGATTCCCGCTGTTAACTTAATTCTGCTTCGCGGCCCGGCTGCCATTAATCCTGAACAGTCAGTCAGCTTGCAATTCCCCCCGACTCGGCGAACAACAGCTTACAATTCCCGGCTGCCATTAATCCCATCTCGGCGATTCCCGGCCCCGCTGTTAGCTTAATTCTGCTTCGCGACCCGCCAGCTTGCAATCTCAGCAACAGCCATTCCCCCACGATTTCAATTACCTGTTAGCATACCTGTGTGAAAGTGCTTTTTCGGCAAGTATGCCTGGCCGTGAGAAACGGATGTTCGGCAAACTGTCCGGGACCCATATGTGTATATATATATATATATATATGTGTATATATATATATATATATATATATATATATATATATATATATATATATATATATATATATATATATATATATATATATATATCTATATATGGGGCACCATCATTTGACTGACAACTCGTTTGACTGAAACTCATTTGACTGACAACTAGTACTTACAGTGGACTGTAAGACAAATAACAGGGATATATCCTCTTCCCCAATGTAGTGTGATCCTAGAGTTAGTATATATAGTTAGGGGGGTGGGGTGATGCCCCCCACCTAGTTTGGTTTTAAAGAACAATATAACACAAAAAGTACAGAATTTAAACCAAAATAGGTGGGGGGCTTCACCCCCCACACCCCCAACTAGATATATTTACTCCAGGGTCGCACTACATTGGGGAAGAGGACATATCCCTGTATTTGCCTTACATTGCACTGCATGTATTACTTGTCATTTAAATGAGTTTCAATCAAATGAGTTATCAGTCAAATGAAGGTAACCCATATATATATATATATATATATATATATATATATATATGTGTGTGTGTGTGTGTGTGTGTGTGTGGATCCCTGGCAAAACTCCTGTCTTGCTGAATGACATTTCACTGAAACCAAATGATTGAAATCCCTTTTAGTTGAATGACCAACTGGTTGAAAGCCAGCTTCACTGAATGTAACATAGCTGCACACAGTTTTGAAATACAAAATAATATAGAAGCATATGAAGAAGCTTTGTCAGGAGCTTGGTGTTACCGCAACATAATCCCTGCTAAAGTGGTTTCAGTCAGAGTGCAGGTTGTCACTTCACGTGTAGTAGTTTCACTTTTCTCGCATATTTATCTAAGGGGGTAAGGAGGGCTTTGGCCCTCACATGTAATGGTTTAAGGGGGGGCTTGCCCACCAGAAAAAGCTCTTTATTGAAAAATGTCCCTTGGCTGATATGAATGTGCGATGTTTCAGCTATTTGGAATCAGATTAAATGGTGCTTCAGTGAAATGAGATTTCAGCCATTTGGGTTCATTGATTTGTCTTTCAGTGAAACTGACATTCAACCAGTTGTCCTATAACCCTATGTTGTCAGCGGAGACTGAGTCAGCCAGTCCTGCACAGCCACGGTGCTTAGCACCTGTAAGCTATGGAGGAGATGACATGCATAGGCATGTCATCTCCTCCATAAGTCACAGAATGGCAAAAGTGGGCTCAGCAGAGCCACCAAGGGGAGGAGATACTCCCAATGAGGAAAGGACAGAGCACCCCTAAAGATCAGCATCTAGCCTGCTTCCTCCCCTCAGATACAACTGATCAGGACTCCCAGGCAGGAACAACACCCACTTGGCCCATTCATTTTGGGGTGATTTGAGCTACTCACTTCTGGGATGGACAAGAACCTTGTGGCCCATTTGTTCCTGCAGTCCATCAGTCTGACAATCTGGGAATGATCTCTATCCCCTTCATTAAATATATGTATCTTTTTACCAGTAATGTGAGGAACAAATCTTCAAATGTACTTCTCTACATTTATCACAGTTAGTGGCATTCCTATCCATGTGGTTTTACCTAAGGGGATCAGTACAGACATATTATGATGCAGGTACAGCCCTAGTATCCTTTCAGAATCCATAAATACCTCCAGAATCATAGGTAGCAACTTTCACACATCCACTAGCAGCAAATAACAGCAAACACAGGAAAGTCTGCCAGATTCCCCCAGTCTTCTCAGTAGTGTTTTTCTAAGCCCCTCACTGATGCACTTTCCATAACCGATATGAATAGAATCCTAAAAAGGGGCACTCTTGTATGGTCTCCCGTTCAGTGAGCACTCAGTCAGAAATCTTCACATTTACTTTTACCCTCACTTTCTACATTCTGATATAATGCTGTAATGCAAATAGTAAATCCTTCCCCTCACACCATTTTTCTTCAGAATTCGAAACAAGAATCCTTATCTCATAGTATCAAATGATTTCCTTATATCAAATAACAGCATCCAACCCTTATTTTCTTTTCTTTTCTTTCCATAAACTCTGTTAAAAATTCTGTTTGTATACTACCCCCCCCCCCAAAAAAAAGGAACTTATCCTTTAACAACCGATTTTTCTACAGTGTGCTCCAACTCAGCTGCTAACACCATAACAAAATCATCACATCTCTATTCATTAAAGAAATGGAGCAATATTTTGGCAAATCCTATGGGTCTCCTTTCTATTTAAGCTAATACCTCATTCACTGACTCTGGCATTGCTCATTCCACACTGAAAAATATTCCTCAGCTTCCCTCCTGTCTCCATACCTGTGACTTTAAAGAAATTTATGGAGAACACATGCAGTCCCTTCCCTTTGCCTCCATTAAATGTTGAAGTGCAACAACTATGTCCAACCCCCCATCACCTTATATGACATTTGCTGCTGTCCAGGAACAGAACCCACCCCATCCTTCCTCATCCTTCTTCCTAGTCTCAGAAGCTCTCTGATAATACTGCAGAAAGATCTCAAAACTCTCATGACTGAAAATCTCTCTTGCCCTAGAACCCAACTAACTTCCATGTTAAAAGCCTTCTATCCATCTTCTCCTGCACCCACCAGTATGCATATCTTCTTCCCAGTTCAGCTGTCTTTGTTTTCTCACCAGCTAATTTGTTCTTTAAGACAAAATTTCTTTTCTTTCACTCCTCTTTCATCCCCTGAGCCTAATGATGCCACAGTCTCTTAAGCTGCTTCCTAGTACCATCTGCCTTAGTGCTAGAATTCTTTTTCTCATTCACTATATCCTCACACACTTGTATCCCTATCCCATGACATCCCTTCTTTGTGTCTCCCCCATTCCAGTCTGCCACATCCTATAACATCCTCTTGACTCTCTCCACCTCATCCTCTTGCCTCTTCTTCCAAGAATGCTTTTTTTCATTCTCCTTTCTGGAACCACTTCCACTCTTCACAAATGTGTGCATGCTAAGAGATTCCCTTCTTCCTGTTTCTTACCATTTTAATAACCCAGTCAATTTATGCACCATAAATAGTCAAACCTACTTAGCTGAACCTTCTTATCCCATTAAATGTGTGCACTTTTCTGCCCACATTCCTTATCTACCATAGGTTCACCACTCTCAAATCTTTCAAACCCTTCCCCAGTTCCTTATGACACCCTCTATGACATTCCTTTTTCCCATATTATCTGTTCACCTTAGACATGTGTACTAAATTGTAATCTTTTTTCTCAACTACCATACTGTTATACTGACGCAGCTTTATCAAAATGAGAAACATTTACTAACAAACTCCTTATCATTACAATGTTAGTTATAGGCAGTCTGCCTAACAGTAAGTCCCTTACCTTACATGTACTAAGATCCACCTCCCTCCCAACTTCTCTCCACAGCAGTCTCCTTTCTCATTCATTGTTACCCTGCTACTTAAAATTGCCACTCATCTTTCATTCTTCTCCCCAACAATCTTTCCATGCCACTTCAAACTGTTTCCTTACTAGCTTTTTTCACTGAGTTAAAGACCTTGATTTTAAATAAACTAATACAGTCTTCCACAGAGATAGTCTTCGTGGGAACTAAGCACTAATCCTATCATTTCAACAAAAGTGATTACTTTTTTCTAACACCTGTATCTGTCAATTACCAGTCTTTATTCTGATGCAGAAAAACAAGAGAGAAAGACTTTTGCTTGCTGTAGATGTTTGTAGATCTCTTACTTATAATGAGAAACCAAACCTCTGTGACAATCTGATCAGCTTTTTTGTGTTTTTGAAGAAAGGCAAACAGGAGAATCCAGCAATGAAACAGATTATTTCCACATGTAGCACTGACTGCATCATGTTCTGTTATTATGTTGTGTCTTTCGGCTTTTCCCGGTTAGGGGTCGCCACAGCGGAACTCCGGTCCGCTAATGATTGGCAGTTGATTTTTACGTGCTGAGTTGCCAGCCCTAATGCACAACCTTCAACGAAGGTACGCCCATTCACGCATGTCTCCACGCAGAAGACGCTCTAGCTGAGAGCCGAACCAGTCAGCGTCTTACTGTGAGGCGACAACGCTATAAATGCAATAAATCAGCGATTAGAGAGGCCTCAACTTATTCCACCGCCTCATTTGCAACTTCAGCACGCTTTCCATAAATGAATTTGCTAAGAACATTTGAGTGTGCAACATGCCTTTGATTTGTAGCTTTACAAAATATTACAAACTGGTGTCCAGCCTAGAGCCAGGACTATTGCTACTGGTGTCATATAAGGCATGCATTCCCATATTGGGATTGAGACAACATGGCATGTTATTCTGCCATACACATTGTTATTTCTGCAGTAGCATTTTTTTATGTAGAAAAATAGTACAGCTGTGTGTATATACATAACATATTTGTGGATGTTAATATGCAAGATCATTTGTACAGGACAGGCCGTAACCCTCCATCCCATTGACCCTGCATATCTTATGGGTACAGTATTAGTTATATAGCTAGCCTGCTGTTTGTATCTTTTGCAGTTTAAAAAAAATATCAATATATGCATTATTTTACAATGTGTGTTACCCCCTTCATTTATGGAGCTGTTCGTTATTAGTAACACATTTATGTGTCTTTGTTCTCATTTATTAGTTTTGTCTTGGACCTATAGTGTCATTGTAGATATTTTAATCAATACTTTATTTCTGAAACCTTTTTTCTTGAATCCTGTTTATTAATATTCTGTTTACCAATGCCTAGTACTGCAGAAAGAAGAGAATGGGACATATGATGCACTATCATTTGTAAGTGAATGGCCATGTCTTGAGACTGCATCACTGCATGTCTATAGTCACATCTGTTTACTGAAAAGACAGAGCAAGGAGTAAGAACTACCTATGGCTCTCATCCATATTATGATTCCTGCAACAGTGATCCTGTTTTCAAATACCTACTGTTAATGTTGATTACACTTTAAAAAACAGCAGAATTTTAAGCAATGCATAGGCAGCCAACAGGCAAATGAAATTTACAATGCAAGTTCACTTCCAGCAAATAAGTATTCAGACTACTGCAAAGTCCTCTTCTCTCACAACAGAAACATTACTAGAACAGTTCTATTTTTTTAAAAACAATGGCAGGCAATATATGACTCACTTTTAGTTATACATTTATACAATTAGGAACTTCCCTGGTTTTGGAGGGATCAAATATGTTGTCATTTCCACTGAATAAGTCTTAGTAGGGCAAAGTCAAGTAACATTGAGCACCTCCCCTCAAACAAGATACAGCTGTACTTTATTTCCTGGAAAGAAAGTGCTCTGCATTTGTTTATTGACTGGAAAATAAGGATGAGTCATTTTCCTTGCACAATTATTATTTCTCTGGGATTTCCATGGTTCACTTACCAGCCTCGCTTGTTCACTGTACTGTCAGGTTTATTATGTAGATCAGGGTTGTCAGACATCCAGATTCGAGTGGGACAGTCCCGTGTTCAACAGACAAATCCTGAGTTGCCCTCTGAAAATCCTAATTGAACAAAAAAACCTCTGACTCCGGGTGTTTGTACATTAGTATCTGGGCTCAAAGAAGTATCTGGGCTCAAAGAACTGTTCAAGATTTAAAAATTTCAATTTTAAACTTCTGGTTGTTTATAACAGGCATTTCAGCTTTAGACAGATATAAATAAATGAATAAATGTCAGACCGTTTCAGCAGTGACCTGCTGTGAAGTGTTGCCTATCTATTTCCACACCCAGCTGCTCCCATGAGACAGGGCCTTAACTGGCTCCTGTGATGGGATACCATACAACTTTAAACACTTTTCAACTCTGAATGTTATTACTAAAGAGTTCAGTACCCCCATTACAGGTTTAATCAAAACTGTGCATTTGCTCCCTTTTAAGAAGGGTGCATTTTGTAAATACAGCCTGATGTTTGGTATCATGTGAATGTTTTAGTTCCCATGCTTCAGTGTGTGAGCTAATTGCCCCACCCTGTTTCTCTCTCTCCTCCCTCAGTAAAGCTCAATACAAATCTATGAGAAATACAACACAGAAAATCAAAAATAGAATTGCAAACCAGGGAAGCCATTGCTTGCTGAAGATCGGCTGACTTCATTGCCCATTCAGTTGGGGAATCATTTCCCATGAGAATTTTTGTCTCTTGGGTTAATTTTAAATTAAAGAATGAGTCAAGGCTTAGGATGCTGTACAAAAAGTGCTATTAACTTAATGGACATGACTTTTGGTGATAAGAAAATAACTTTTTTTTTTGGTCGTTTGAAATGGTGGCTGTCCCGACCTATGATTTTGAAAATCTGGCAACCCTGATATAGATCACTGACATTTCTTGTGCTTTCTTGCGTTTATTTTTGGTAGAAATAGTAATTTTCCAGGGAGCATAAAGTGATATCTGAAATGTAGTAGTCCATTCTCATCAATAAACAAAACTAAATAAACATGCCTTTAGTTAGCATGACATCTCAAATTATATCTGGCTGCAAGCCCTCTCTTTTTACCCATAATACTTTACCATCAAACTTCCTATCTAAATTTACTTTCATGGGCATTCAGCAAGCATTAGAGAAATAGTCCTAATGCTACAAATACTTCAGAATCTGTAGATTTTGTCAGAAAATATCATTTTAAACATTTTTCTTTGGTGGTTCTTCTTATTTAGAGTGCCGTTGTCATTCCAGTCCACTTTCAAGTAAGATCTTTATGATTTTTGCTTTTTTGTTTGTGGTATCTTACTAAATAAACACTGTTCTTTGGAAAAAACTATTATTTCTCAAAAGATGTGCTCCTTACCTTGGCTATACAGGCATTACAGGCAATAAATCCTGGTAGACAAAAGCCATTACAGGGGGACACCCCCTTTAAAGTTATTCCTATGGAAACATAATTCTGACATTGACGTGAGATAAGGCTTCTCCTCAGATTCCCAAGCTCAACTCTCTGATTGAGAGGAATCCTGTGGAGGATTTTTCTTTTAATCAGACCATTTCCAAGATGAAAGAAGTATGTTTATGGGAACAAATAGATGTTCTTTCTGAAATGACGATATGCTATATGTTACAAATGAATATACCTAATTCCTGTCCCATCCCTCCTATACTGCCAGACCTGTAGTATGTGTTGAATGTTGACTGTAGTCATCCTGATACCCAGCTGTTAGTCTGTAAAAAAGTGGATAAACTGTATACCATATCTCATGCTAATAAATGTATTTTCTCTCACCTTAGATGTAACCCAGATGCCATTTAGTCTGTGTCTCAAGCTGGCAACAGGTTGGTCCTTAATACTAACATTTCACCTGATGATAAAGAAGGTAAAATGCTAGACCGTATAAGTGCATGAAAGTTTTCTTCTTCCTCTTTAGCCTTCAGAATTCCAAATTATGCAGCATATATGTATAAATGTATGCTATGCCATATGGACAATTTGAGGGAATTAGCTTCCACTCTTCCTACAGAAAAAAATATTTTTTGAACCAAACTGTATCAACCCTTTCTCAGGTATCTAAGCATGCTTTGAAGAATATGCATGATTTTGCATATAGTGTATCAAGGGCATTGCTACTGCTACAGTTTTGAAAATGTATGCTTGGGTAATAACCAAAGGTTTGCTGATGAGGTAAAGTCTGAAATCTAAGATTCTGCCTTAGATAAGGTTCTCAGACAATATGATGAAAGACTGAAAATGATTGATAGAGTTTCCAAGATTTTTTCATGTCCCTGAATACAAATTTTATAGGCCTCCTTTCACAAAAAAGCCAAATAAGCAAAAACAGTCATTTTGTGGCAAATGAGGTGCTAAAATGCCATGACCGGAGAGCAGTATCAAGAAGCAGGGGTCATTTCAGAAAAAGGGGCAGTCCGACAGTACAGAATAATTATGCCTCCAGCCAACATCTCTACAGATCTGTCCCACTAACTGGTCCTCAACATTACCCTTTGGCAAAAGGTTGTCTCAGACTATTGAGTGTTAAAAGTAGTGCCTGAGGGTTGCAGATAGCACTGGATACAAAAACCTCATTTCAGGGAAATTCCTCCTCACCCTGTGAACCAAACAGAATATTTTCTTCAGGTTCTTCACTCTTTAAACACATAAGGAGTCATAGAACCAGTGCTTGTAAATCAAAAGAGCAAAGGCTTCTATTTCAGAATGTTTCTGGTACCAAAGAAAGAGGCCTCTTGGAGACTAGTACTAAATCTTTTATTTCTAAATCTGTATATAAAAGTACCAAAATGTAAAATGTTGGCCTTACAAAACCTGTTGCTTGTCATTCTTCCCATGAATTATACAGTAACACTAGACTTAAAAGATGCTTATTATCACATTCCCATAGCTATAGGCTTCAGGAACTTTGTAAGGTGCTCTGTTTCTGGGTTGCATTATTAATTCTCTGCTTTACCCTTTGCATTATCAACTGAGGGAAATTACCACAAGCTCCCTCACAGACTGGATCTACTCAGTCAAGATAGGGAGGGTTTGATATACCCCAATCTCAATCAACTTCAGCTGACTTTCTGGATGATTCAGTTCTTATACCTTTTAGGTACTTATTTCCTGTGAATGTACAGCAGGTACTAAAGGTAATAAGCAAGCCTACTACTAGAAACTCATATATTGGTAAGTGGAAATGATTTTCTAGTTGGTGCCTAACCAATAAACTTAGGCTCATCAGGGATTTTGTACCACTAGTGCTCAAATGTTTGTGTGTGTTCCTCTAGCCTCTCTTATTCCAATATAAAGGCTTGTCTTGCAGTCATTTCAGCATGCCTGACTATTGATTCACCTCTTTCTTCTTTGTTTGTGGTAAAACACTTTTTGAAAGGAGTTTTACACCTGAGACCTCCTCATAAACAGATTGCTCCTCCTGCCATCTCAACTATGTGCTGGAGAAGTTAACTAAGCCACCTTTTGAACCTGCTCACCCAAAGGTTTCAGAGTTTGCTTTGAATCAAGCCATCAAGCTCACAGTTTTCTACCCAGAACCTAAAACTGGGGAGAAATGATGCTGCATACTCTGGGTGTGCATAGGCAGCTCAGGTACTACCTTGACCGAACTAAGTTCTTAAGAAAAGCTGATCAACTGTTTATTTCTTATGGAACAAAAAAGGGATATCATGCGCCTAAACAGATAATTTCTGGGTGGTTGTCCTCAGCTATTGTTTTTTGTTATTCCCAGCATGGCAAAACCATTCTAGGCAGTATCAAGGCGCATTCTGCTAGATCCTTGTCCTCTTTAATGCATACTGGAAAGGGGTAGACTTTAGAAGCATTTTAGAAACAGCTACGTGGTTCTTTGTACATACTTCTAAAAAGCATTGCAAACTGGATTCCTTTTCTAGGTCCAGGGATAGCTTTGCTAGAACCATTCTCCAGGGGCTCTTGTATCCATATCCTTCCTCCTCCAGGTTGGATAGGCTTTGGTAATCAACCCATATAGCCTAAAGGTTACTGCAGCACTAGAATTGATTAACATAGTTCAGTTGTTAAAAATGCATGTACTGGTAACAGTAGATGTGCAAAATTCCTCACTGCTGCAATAGGTGCATTCACCCTCCATCCCCCTTCTCTTGTACATAGTTGTAGTGGGTATATAAAGTAGGATTTTGCATGTTTCTTCTTTATATTTTTCCTTGTTATTAATGGTTATTTGGTTCAGGATTGAAAGGCTGTTCTTTCTCTCCCTATCTCTGTATGGGCAAAAAAGTGCTGCAGAATGTCCCTCAGACCACACATTTCTCTCCTTAGGATTAGGCAGTCAGCAGTCAGAGTAAAGGGGTGTGTTTTTGGGGGGGGGTTGCTGGGCAAAGCTTTGTGAACCTGGTTGGTTGTTGTATCCCAGGGAAACAAAGCATATATAGCCTAAAGGCTACTTACTGCAGTAGTGAGAAATTTGAACATCTACTGTTATGGGTGTGTGCAATTTACACAACTGTACTTTGCATAAGTAATAATTATCTGATCTGAAGTAGGGACTTCATTTGTCAGTAACCTGTGGGTCTTGGATCCGAAATCGGATCCGAGCCGGCAACTTGTTTCATAGCTAATGGATCCGAGCTCCTAGCTCCTCCTCTCACCCATAATCCCCTGCCAATGCTCCATGACCTCAGATCTAGTTTGCCGCGCTTGTGGATGGCTGGAGTTTTGAGCTCTTAGCGAGTATTGTCAGATAAGTGTATTTTTCTTCCACTTTCTCCTATCGTTAGCTTTAAAAAGTGTGTAAGAGTCAGGTTCCCTGTATTTTATATCTTTTTATATAGTTTTTTCCCTCCCTTCGCTGGCCGTTAGTGAGTGTGTGTGTGTTTGTGTTTTGGGGCCTGTGTGTTTGTGTAGTACTTGTTTTTTTCCTCAAGTATGGCTGAGGCCCCAAAAGCCATTTTTTCAAAATGTACTGAGTGTGGCCACAAGCTCTCCCCGGCTGATGGCCACACTCGGTGCGTTCGGTGCCTTGGGGTTGAACACCTCTCCTCAGGCTGTACCATCTGTGCAGCATTCAACCCCAGGGCACTGAAAGAGTGGAGGTCGAAGCTGGTCCTGGCGGGACTTTTGCCCCCGGACTCGGTTTCGGCCCTCGCTCCTCCCGTGGCACTACCACAGGCTGTGGTGATTGCCACTCCTGTCCCCCTTCCTCCGGCCGGGACTCAAACTCCCACTAAAGTGCCGGAGGACAGAGAAGCTAGGAGGGAGAAATGGAGGGAGAAGCACCACAAGTGGCGGGTCGAGGCCTCCGCTTCGGCCCCGCCGGCTAAGCAGGCTTCTCCCTCCACAGCTTCTAGGTCTCCTCCTCCTCAGATCCGATCTCCTTGTTTCTCCCCAGGACCCGAGGAGGAGGAGACCTGATCTCTATCGAGGTCATCGAGGCGGCATTCCAGGCCTGCCTCGGTGGCCTCATCGAGATCAACTTACAGTATGTCAGATGCAGACTTGGACCGGATGATGCAAAGGTTCATCCAGGCCCAGCTGCAGATGGGAGTGCTCTTGCCTCCCCCCCCCTTTGGGGGAGAGCTCGACACCCTTTTTTTGCTCCAATTGCTCCTTCTCCGACCCGCTACCCGGGTTCAGAGCGTTCGGAGCCGGGCAGCGTCGGAGCCGGGGGTGGGTCGGCGCCGACAGTACTTGGTACTTCGGATCCGACCCTGCCCTCGAGTCTGTTGGATCTGAACTCTTGGAGCCGTGGGCCGAGCTTCGGATCCGGGGGATTCAGTGTGCCTTTGGCTCCATCCAGGTCGGAGCACACTGGTCCTTCGGATCCGATGGTCTCGGCGCCGGCTCCGATCCCTTCATCGGATCTGAGTGGGAGTCGGCTCTCGGAGCCCAGGGAGAGCGGTTCCCCCTCGGCCTTCGATGTAGTGGAGAGGGCTCTGTCGAGAGCATCTGGACCCCTGGCCCTTGTCTCGGCTCCTCCCTGCACTCCCTCTCTGCTGGGCCAGGCTTCCTTCACCCGGCCACAGGGACAGCCTGCTTCGATGTCCCAGGTTGTTCCATTGGAACAGGATGTTGCTGGCAAGACCTCCTCAGACAGCCCCCCCGAGGAAGTGCCTCGCAAGCACAAGTGCAAGAGGAGGCATGTGGACTCCCCTGAGTCCTTAACTGAGGACACGGACTTGGATGAAGGGGAAGGCTCCCCAAGATCACCCCCCGGAGGATGTCTCCTTTGGAGACATCATGGAAATGCTTAGGATCAGAGGTGGGTGGTCTGCCCCCAAGGCTTCCTCCGACAAGTCCGTGTTTCTGGAGGCATTCGAAGCAGGCCTGTCTACCTCTTGGGTGTCCCCTCCGGCCGACCCCCTGGTGGACCTTATTACCACCAGGGTGTGGAAAGACCCGGACACCATAGAGCCAGTCCCTAAACGCCCGGACAGGATACTGAGCCCCCCACAGACTGGTCACACTGGAGCAAGGGTCCCCCTGTAGATGCCATGTTGACGGCACCAGCCACGAAGAGGGAACTAGCTCAGGAGAGCCCCTCAGTCCATCCACCGAGCAAGGAGTCCCACTCGATGGATCGCTTAGGGAAGTGAGTTTTTAGTTCAGCGACCTTTTCGGTAAGGTCTCTGAACTATATGGCACACGTCATCAGGATACAGCGGGATCTTATCAAGGAATACGCTGCCTCCCCCCCTGAGTCCATGTCGGCGGAGGACAAACAGTTGTACTCCACCCGAATGGCCACTCTGAGATCTATTTCGAATACCTCTATGCGGCTATTGTCCCACGCCACCGAGGGAGCTGCTAGAGCTAGCGGAGCGGGCCTAGTCATGAGACGTCAGGCCTGGCTCCGGCATTGTGACTTTGCGGAGCATTTTAAAGCGTCCTTTGCGAACGCCCCTTTCGATGGTTCTGCCCTGTTTGGCAAAACGGTTCGCGAGACGCTAGTCCAGAGCGAGAAGGATGGGAAGACGTCTGCCATCGGAGTCCGCTTCTCTGCTCCCCAGCGGTCTTTTTTGAAGAACCAAAAGGGTCAGAAGAAGATGTGGTTCCGGAAATCGCAACACTCCCAACCCGCTCTGGACAACCAGTCCTTCCGTGGCAGAGGAGGACAGGGAGGATGCCGCCCCAGGGGCAGAGGGGCTCCGAGGAACTCTGGGTCCAAAGAACCTTTCTCTGACCGGCCCATGCAGCAGCCCTGAAGGGTTGCCCGGCTGCTCCACTCTGGAGGCAGTCGGGGGCGCTTCTCGGAGCACCTAACGGCATGGGAGTCCATCACGTCAGACCGCTGGGTGCTTCGAATTATACTCATTGTAGACAAAGAAAAACCACTTCTGGATCACAAAGTATCCAAATAGAAGCTCTAACGAAAAACACAAAAAAAGAAGCAGCCAAACTGGATTGAATTTTTCTTTACTGAATTCTGGTACCTCGCCTTCACATGTGAAGGCGAAGGCCGAAGTACCAGAATTCAGTAAAGAAAAATTCAATCCAGTTTGGCTGCTTCTTTTTTTGTGCTTCGAATTATATCCAGAGGGTACAAAATTCCAATACTTCATGTCCCCAAAGTCAGGAACCTCCCCGATGTACCACCTGATCAGAGGGAGGCTGCAGCCGCAGAAATTCAGAAGCTGCTAGAAAAAAGAGCCATCCAGCCCGTCCCCCAAGGCCAGCTCGGATTAGGGTTCTACTCCAGGTTCTTTTTGGTGCCAAAAAAGACGGGGAACTTGAGACCAATTCTAGACCTGTCCCATTTAAACCTGTCGGTAACCAAGGAAAAATTCTGAATGGTCACTCTTCAGTCTATTCTCCCCCTTCTAAGGGAGAACGATTGGATGTGCTCTATAGACCTCAAGGATGCATACTACCACATTCTAATGGACAGACGATTCAGGAGGTTTCTCCGCTTCCGGCTGGGAGCCAGTCACTACCAGTTCAGGGTCCTTCCCTTTGGCCTCACCACAGCCCCCAGGGTGTTCACCAAGGTGTTAGCAGTGATAGCGGCCCACCTGAGACTCCAGGGAATGCAGGTCTTCCCGTACCTGGACGACTGGCTCCTGACCGCCCCAACAAGGCATCTACTACGCTCAGCCAGAGATTTCTTTCTCTGTCTAGCCCCCCCAATTAGGCATCACCGTCAATGCCGACAAATCCCTTCTGGCCCCGACACAGGTCATAGAATTCATAGGAGCCAGAATAGACACCAGAGATCTATGAGCCTTCCTGACGTCGGAACGACTACGGAATTTGCAACTTCATGTGTGGGCCATCCTCCAGTCAGAAGCCCCACCGGCGGAACAGGTCCTGAGGGCGCTAGGCTCCATGGCGGCAGTGATAACGCTCCTTCCATGCGCCCGTCTGAACATGAGGGTACTGCAGTGGACCCTTCTAGTGCAATGGTCCTTTCTGTCCTTTCCTCTCCATCACCCCATCGCTATCAGCAAGGCTTGCAGGAGGGCCCTATTATGGTGGCTTCATGCTCTGGATCTCCATACGGGCCGACCCTTCTGCACCGCTCCCCCTCTTGCCACGGTGACTATGGATGCCTCCCACCTCGGGTGGGGGGGGCATTATTCAGGCAGGACCGTCCAAGGCACGTGGAACGATACAGAGACCTCCCTGCATATCAACGTTCTGGAGATGAGAGCGGTGCTCTACGCATTGCAAGCACTTCAGAATCTTCTCCCCATAGGAACTATTGCAATCCAGTCGGACAACATGTCTGTTGTCTGGTACATCAACAAACAGGGGGGAACCAGGTCTTACCCTCTATGCCGCGAAGCCATGAGAGTGTGGGAATGGGCGATTTCCACCAACCGCTTTCCGATTGCAACACACATTCCGGGGCGGGCCAACATCCTAGTGGACAAACTCAGCCGC
Organism: Protopterus annectens; assembly: GCF_019279795.1. Lineage (NCBI taxonomy): Eukaryota > Metazoa > Chordata > Ceratodontiformes > Protopteridae > Protopterus > Protopterus annectens. The sequence goes on along the minus strand of NC_056728.1, from coordinate 757,483,357 downwards.
ACCCTTCTTACCCCTTACGAGTGGTCTCTCAACCCACTAGTAGCGAAGCAGATATTCGCAATATGGGGGCAACCCTGCTGCGATCTTTTTGCCTCTCCCTCAAACACCAAATGCGACAATTTCTTTGCTCTGATTCCCCCTCCAGGGGAAACTCTAAGAGATGCTCTGGTGCATGCTTGGCTGCCCGGTCTACTTTATGCCTATCCTCCTCTACCCCTGATGCTACAGCTCTTACAGAAAGCCTCGTGGTTGGGGAGCAGGATGATCCTCATTGCCCCATTCTGGCCCCGTCAAATTTGGTTCCCTTACCTGTGGTCTCACCTAGTGAATCCCCCCTGGATTCTGGATCCCAGTCCGGATCTAATCTCCCATATGTTGAGCTTGCTGACCCCAAATCTGGACAGTCTTAAGCTGACAGCTTGGTTGCTCCAGTTCCACTCCTAGTTAGGACTCCTGGTATCTCTTCACCAGTCAAAGCCATCCTCGTGGCAGCGCATAAACCTTCCACCAGGAAAGTGTACCGCAGTAAATGGAAACATTTCCCCGTCTGGGCAGAGCATCATAATCTAGATCCCTTTACGGCCCCTCTTCTATCCATACTACACTTCCTAACCGGACTTTTTCAGGAAGGCGCTAGTTGCTCAACGGTCAAAGTACAATTGGCTGCCATCTCCCATTACCATGTGGGACATGACACAGGGCCCTTGATGTCGGCCAAATTGTGTAAAACCTTTCTCAAGGGCACTTTTCTGCTCAGACCCCCTATAAAAGAAGCCGTACCCCCTTGGGATCTTTCACTAGTTCTTCAAGCCCTGACTGCTCCTCCATTTGAACATGCCGCTTCAGTGGATCTCAAATACTTGTCCTGGAAAACAGCATTCCTTGTAGCCATTACTTCAGCGAAAAGAGTTTCGGAGCTTCAGGCCCTTTCTGTGAAACCCCCTTACTTGATTTTTCATCCGGACAGAGTGTACCTCAGGAGCAATCCCTCCTTCCTTCCCAAAATTGCATCAGAAACCAATATAAATCAATCCATAAATCTACCGGTCTTCTTTCCTAAATATCAGAATAAAGGAGAGTACAAGCTGCATTCATTAGATGTTCATAGGCAGCCGCATTTTTATACTCATAGGACTGCTGGTCACAGGCAATCCGACCAATTGTTCATTTCCTTTGCCAAATTTAATTTGGGGAAAGCAGTATCAAAAATCTCTTTGTCATGCTGGATTTCCCAATGTATTCTTTTAGCGTAACAAACTTCTGGGAGACCCACACCTGAAGGAGTTCGCTCACATTCCACTCGTTCCATCTCTACTTCTGCTGCCTTCAAATCTAGAGTTCCGTTGGATGATATTTGTTCGGCATCCACTTGGGCCTCATCTCATACCTTTATTAACCACTACAAACTGGACGTAATTTCTAGAGGGAGAGCATCCTTTGGCTCTGCGGTGCTCCGCAACATCCTTCCATGATGGCCACCCAAGACTCAGGTAGCTGGGGACTCTGTCCCACAGGTTGCTGACAAATGAAGTCCCTACTTCAGATTAAGAAGTTATGTACTCACCATAACATTCCATCTGAGTAGGTGGCTTCATTTGTCTGCAACCATCCCCCCCTCCGTCCCTCTGGCCATCAAAATGGATCTATGTGAGTTGTTTTATTGGAATACCCTTTTTGAGTATCTATAGAGGGGCAAACTTGATATGAGGTCATGGAGGGTTGGCAGGGGATTATGGGTGAGGGGAGGAGCTAGGAGCTTGGATCCATTAGCTATGAAACAAGTTGCCGGCTCGGATCCGATTTCGGATCCAAGACCCACAGGTTGCAGACAAATGAAGCCACCTACTCAGATGGAACGTTATGGTGAGTACATAACTTCTTATTTCTGCACATTGATATGTTGTATCACCCTAAAGTATTTGTTCCTTATATGTGCCACAGCATTATCTGTTAAGGTCCTAACAGTTCATGCTGTATACTTTTCATTATGTTTTTCTCCTGTCCTTATGTGCAATGCAGATTTCCAATGACCTGTATATAACATTTCCTTCATATTTCTTATTAGGCTGTTTTGTCAGTATTAGAACCTTGCAACATGAAGTAAAACTGTTATTTTTTTAATAGAACAGTGACACTGTAGAACTATAAAAAAGGAACACATTAATTATAACTGAATTTTTGCACTTAGGTTCTGTATTCTCAACATGTAGACTGAAAATGGATATTTCTGCTTTGCAAGAATGGAAGAAAAATTATAATATAGAAGACATACCGGAAAGGTGCTGCTGTTTTGCTTTTTTGACACCTTTATTAAATTCACATATATTGAGTAATGGCTTTGAGGTACACATATATTAACAGAAAAGAAGAGATACCATTGCATTTTTCATTTTCATGCGTTATAAATATGTTTTCTTTTTTTTTAACAATTGTTTACTCTAGCATTACATTAATTGCTCAAGTCCTACCTTCCCTGAAATTTCATTTCCCCTACTGAACTTTATTCTGCAGGAGATTCCATTTATTTCTACACAGTTTGCACCTTCCTTTTTCCTAAAGATCCCAACCCCAGTTCTTTTATATCCTTTCAATATTCAAAACTTCAGTTGCATTTGGTCTAGATTTTGATTTCCATTTTCTAATTGCTTTTTTGGCAATCAAAAGTATTACATTTTAGAATCTGCCAACACATTACAATTCCAAAAAACATATTACCAGTTACCCCTTGCTTTCCCATCACACCTCCAGCATTTGCTGTCTTCTTGAAGAAAAATTCTTTGAAGTCTGCTTGAGGTACAAAAATACCTGTGCAAACAGTTCTATGCAAAAACCTAAACCTAGACTTTGTTGCATACGTGGAAGCCATGCAACTACCCTCCTACTTTACTTTTGTTTACTACTTTTCCATTCTCACTTCCCAGTCTTTTCTCACCTCTTTTGATTGATTTCTATAACTATTATTATGCATTATTTTATATTCTGAGACTGAACTCCTGGGTAGATTGAATGGGATCAGTCCTTTAACCCTGTTAACAAATTCAAAATAAAAATTAAAAAAACGCTTTACTAATTATCCATTTTTTAACAGCAGCTTCTGTTCTAGACTCTTGCAGTCCATATTTCTACTTGGCATCATCCTGCTTTGTCACCTTTCCCTCCACTGATCTTTTTTCCTAGTAGCTTGGCTTCTTTACTAATTTTCTCTAGTAAAGTTCAACCCCCTCTTGCCTGTTTTCTATGTCCCTAGAGAATTCTTGCTAGTAGTTTAAGTAGTCTACTGACTGTGTCTTAATGAATATTCTACTCAATATGAAATGGATTATAAACTTTTTAAGGGGATATGTGATTAAAAGTTTAAACAGTTTTATTTTTTAGTAAAATTAGTAGAAGTTTTGATGCCCTCTTTAGCTGTGCTTTTTATGTAATCACAGAGCATCTTGAGTAACTTTGTTTTACTTTTGATTCTATCACTGAAATATGTAGCTTTAAATTAAAAGTGATAACATTTTCTATTAGAAACAGTGTATCCTACAACTTCTGGAAGTACAGCACAAGGCTGTAATTGCTCAACACTGGTTGGTAGATTAGAGTGATGGTGAGAAAATGAAGTTCAGGGACAACAATGGCTGTAATGAGGAAGACCTCATTATCGATTCATTAGTACGTCTCTGAATTCTACACGAGAGCACAGGCCTGACCTTCATAGTGCTGTCTCTAACAGCCCATACACACACACACATATACACACACACACACACACACACACACACACACACACACACACACACACACACACACACACACACACACACACACACACACAGATACACATTTATACAGTTTTAGTTATGTCCCTACAGACACAAACAAGCACACACTTCCCTATACATAGTCCCCACCTCCCATCTTTGCTGACCTTACCTGCAGAGTGAGTACACCCATAGGAGTGAATGGGTAACCACCATATTTTTTATGGGTGGTCACTTTATCCCATAGAGTAAAACGTTACTAGGCAGAGCAAATTGGGAGCTAGCGACATCTCTGGGGGAGAGTATATGGCTCTTTAGCATTAGCCACTCACCCAGACTGCCACTTTATTATAAAGCTCTTCCAATGAGACTGCCTTCCACATTGAGGTCCCCAAAAGGGGAAACACTCAGTAGCAGGGCAGTTTGAGAATTGGAAAGGCTTAGCACAATGAGTAAAGCTGCCAAGCTGAGGCTCCCCCATCATGCTAAGCCTCTGTGAATCCAAGTACATGTGTGTATGTGTATGTGTGTGTGTGTGTGTGTGTGTGTGTGTGTGTGTGTGTGTGTGTGTGTGTGTGTGTGTAAGTAAGTCAGATAATCAATATCTTAATTCTCATGGACCTCTGATACGGGTCATGCAAGTAACATGTTGTTCTCTTTTTCAGTATTCATCGAAAAACATGTAACTAATAATTTCAGAAGATATATGACCCAAGCTGCCACCTTCTGTTTCTGGGAAAATAGTGTGTTTGACACTTTAGTTCCAAGCTCTTTCCTATGTTTTACATCATTTAGATTTTCTCTTTGCATTTGCCACCTAAAAGTTCCAATATGCAGATCTGAAAAAAGAGTCTAAACTTCCATCCCATGTATACAAAGTGTCCATGTGATCACTAGATACTGAAAGAGGTCCAGCACCAGCTTTTCCACCTTTGATATTCACAAATTGTCACTTGGTATAGGAAGCAGATTTTGGGAAACTGTCTTAAAACTTTGAGAGGATCTTACTAACATTGTTGATAGCTTAGAATGTGGCTATCTTCTGGGAAGTGTATAGCTTTCTCTGGCAGCCAGGATATTTTTCTTTAGGCCTTCTTCAGTAGTGTGGTAGGCCATAATAAAACATGAAGACTTTTTAGGAATTTTCTCAAGATGCTGAGGTAAATATTCACCATTAAATGATTCTGAGAACCTTTTCTCTGTATGGTGAATACTAGTATTTGCGCAACACTCTTCCTAACATGTAGCTAAAGAAAGTATAAGATGATACTTTCCTGAGACTGATGTTGCTGATCCTCTGGGTACAGATATGCTAAGTTAAGGTGCAGGTACCATCACTGTCCTGCACATAGTGTTCCTGTGACCTGATTAAACTGAGTATATGCTCCAGTGTCTTTCTAGATGATTGTACGGTTTAGTTCTCCCAAAATATATTCTCTCAAAGTTATAATACCTAATGCCTAAAAGGTATGGATATACCTACAGTCACCAGTTCATGAGGACTACCACAGTATCTGCCAGTTTTGTCTTGTGCTGAAACATAAGACTGAATGCTGCTACAAATACCAGTGCTTGAATACCATGACTTACCAGAGCCGAGAAGAGTAGCTGCCTTCATCAGTGACCAATACTTAAGAGCAATAGATGGAATCCAGAGAAAGGGAAGGATCCCAGCAGAAAATTAAGAGGAAAAAGGTAAGATATGCAGAAGCAAATCAAGCCATAGGAATGGTCTCACTTCTGAGCTCATATTTGCCAGTAGTTGTCTGTCATTTGTTATTCACTCCGTTGTTATCTTCCCATGGGATGTTCTGATCTAGTTCCTTTTCTCTGGACAGGCACAAGATTACTCAGACAACCATCCTCTATCATCCACTCAACTGGTGCTCCCTGACAGAGCAAAGACAGAGCCATTGACTCCCCAGGATGTTTGTGGGTCTAAACTTGGGCCATGGGCAACAGCCTCTTTTATGTCACCTAGACTTACTGACAGTTGATTGGAAAGAATTGATACAGACCCACAGGCTTTTAGGCACCTGTTTCAAGGCCTCTTTTCCCTTACTCATGGCTGGACTTGGCCACTTTAGTTAGCTTGCAGTGGAACATGGTAGAGCTCAACTTCAGAAATTAGGCTTAATGTAGACTGCAGGCCCCATGTAAGATTCTCATACCCTTGTAATAGCCACAGACATCCTCTGTATTCATTTGCCACTATGTTATATGCGAGCAAGTTGTTTGGTCTATAATATATCATCTGAAGTAGGAGATTCATTTGTCTGCAACCTGTGGGTTATGGATCCGATATCGGATCCGAACCGGCATGGTTTTCCAGCTATGGATCCGAGCTCTCAGCTCCTCCCCTCACCCATAATGCCCTGCTCTCCCTACATGACCTCAGATCTAGTTTGCCGCGCTGGTGACCAGACTGGATTTTTAGAGCTCTTCAGCTAAGTGTTTATTGTTATATTTACAGCATTTAATTCTAAAATTTTTAGTCAGTTTTGTGTGGAAGTGTTAGGTTCCCTATCTTTTAAGTTTAAAATTTAAAGTTTTTGATAACTTTATAACTTTTATTCCCTCCCCTCGCTGGTGCGTAGTGTGTGTTTGGGCCTGTGTTTTTTTTCTTGTGGCTAGTTAGCACTTATTATTTAAAAAAAAAAAAAAAAAAAAAACCTTAGTATGTCTGAAGCCCCTAAGGCTTTCTTCTCGAAGTGCTCCGAGTGTGGCCATAAGCTTTCTCCTGCTGATGGCCACACTCGGTGCGTTCGATGCCTTGGGGTTGAACACCTCACTTCTGGATGTTCCATTTGTGCAGGGTTCAACCCCAGGGCATTGAAGGAGCGGAGGTCGAAGCTGGTCCTGTCGGGACTTCTGCCCCCGGACACGGCTTCGGCTACCGCTCCTTCGTGGCGTACCGCATCTTCAGTTCCCTCCTCTCCTGCTCCCCCTCCTCCACCTGGGACTCAACCTCCCTCTAGTGGTTTGGAGGAGAGGGAAGCAAGGAAAAAGGACCGGAGAGAGAAGCACCACAAGCGGCGGGCCGAGACCTCTGTTTCGGCCCCACCTGCCAAGCGGGCTTCTCCTCCGGCCTCCTTGTCTACCAGTTCTCCCCCTCCTCGGCTCCAGTCTCCGGCCTGCTTCTCACCGGGACCTGAGGAGGAGGAGACCCGACCTCCATCGAGGCTATCGAGGAGGCACTCAAGGCCTACCTCGGTAGCCTCGTCGAGATCTACATATAGTTTATCTGACGCTGATCTGGACCGGATGATGGGAAGGTTCATCCAGGCCCAGATGCAGATGGGAGTGCTCCTGCCTCCCCCCCCTCTGGGGGGCAGCTCGACCCCTTTTTTCAAACCTATAGCTCCTTCTCCGACCCGCTACCCGGGTTTGGAGCGATTGGAGCCGAGCAGCTTCGGAGCCGGGGGTGGGTCGGTGCCGATAGTACTGGGTACTTCGGATCCGACCCTGCCCTCGAGTGCTTCGGATCCGACTTCTCGGAGCCTGGATCCGAGCTTCGGATCCGGGAGGATTAGTGCTCCTTCGGCGCCGTCGGTGTCGGAGCCAACTGCCCCCTCGGATCCGAGTGCCTCGGGGCCGGCTCCGATCCACTCTTTGGATCTGAGGGGGAGCCGATTATCGGATCCTTTGGTCGAGGTTGGCTCCCCCTCGGCTTTTGATGTAGTGGAGAGGGCCCTGTTGAGGGTTTCCGGACCCCGGCACTTGCTTCGGCTCCTTCCCGCGCTCCATCTGCACTGGGTCAGGCTTCCACCATCTGGCCACTGGGACAGCCCGCTCCATTGCCCCAAGTTGTTCCATTGGAACAGGACACCGCTTGCGGGGGTTCCTCGGACAGCCCCTCTGAGGATGCACCTCGCAAGCATACATGTAAAAGGAGGCACATAGACTCCCCCGAGTCTCTCACAGAAGACACGGATTTGGAGGAAGAGGAAGGCTCCCCAAGATCACCCCCCGAGGATGTCTCCTTTGGAGACATCATGGAAATGCTTCGTATAAGGGGGGGGTGGTCTGCCCCCAAGTCTTCCTCAGACGAGTCCGTGTTCTTGGAGGCATTTGAAGCGGGCCCGTCTACCTCTTGGGTGTCCCCTCCTGCCGACCCCCTGGTGGACCTAATTACCACCAGGGCGTGGAAGGAACCGGACACCATGGAGCCAATCCCCAAAAGGCCTGACCACATCCTTAGTGCACCGGCAGACCGTGCCCACTGGAGCAAGGGGCCTCCGGTAGATGCCATGTTGACGGCTGCAGCCACCAAGAGGGAACTCACCCAGGAGAGTCCCTCAGTCCATCCTCCAAGCAAAAAGTCTCGGATGATGGACCGCTTGGGGAAGCGAATGTTTAGTTCAGCGACCTTCTCAGTGAGGGCGCTCATCTACTTGGCACATGTGATCAGGATGCAGCGCGATCTTATCAAGGAATACGCTGCATCCCCCCCAGAGTCCATGTCGGAGGAGGACAAACTGTTGCACTCCACCCGTATGGCCACTTTCAGGTCCGTGACTAATTCCTCTATGCGGTTACTGTCCCATGCTACGGAGAGAGCCGCTAGAGCTGCAGGGGTAGGCCTCGTTACTAGATGACAGGCCTGGCTCCGCCATTGCGATTTCACGGAGCCCTTCAAGACGTCATTCGCGAATGCCCCCTTCGATGGTTCTGCCCTTTTTGGCAAAACTGTTCGCGATACTTTGACCCAGAGCGAGAAGGACGGGAAGACGCTGTCTGCCGTCGGAATCCGCTTCTTTGTGCCCCAGAGGTCCTACTCTAGGAACCAAAAGGGCCAAAAGAAGATGTGGTTCCGGAAGTCACAGCAGTCCCAACCCGCTCCGGACAACCAGTCCTTCCGTGGCAGAGGAGGACAGGGCGGACGCCGCCCCAGGGGCAGAGGGGCTCCCAGGAACTTCGGGTCCAGAGAACCTTTCTCTGAACGGCCCGCGCAGCAGCCCTGAAGGGTTGCCCGGCTGCTCCACTCTGGAGGCAGTCGGGGGGCATTTCTCGGAGCACCTAGCGGCATGGGAGTCCATAACATCAGACCGCTGGGTCCTCCGCATCATATCCAGAGGATACCTCATTCCATTTCATCACATCCCAAAATTAAAGTCCCTCCCCGACGTTCCACCCGGTCAGTGGGAGGCCGCTTTGGCAGAAATTGGCCATCTGCTGAAGAAAAGAGCCATCCAGCCCGTCCCCCCAGACCAGATCGGATCAGGGTTCTACTCCAGGTTCTTTTTAGTGCCAAAAAAGACGGGGGACCTAAGACCAATATTAGACCTGTCACTCTTAAACCTGGCAGTTCCCAAGGAGAAGTTCCGAATGGTTACCTTGCAGTCCATTCTCCCCCTTCTGGGAGAAAATCACTGGATGTGCTCTATAGAACTCAAGGATGCGTACTACCACATTCTAATGGACAGACGCTCCAGGAGGTTTCTTCGCTTTCGGCTGGGAGCCAGTCACTACCAATTCAGGGTCCTTCCCTTTGGTCTCACTACAGCCCCCAGAGTGTTCACCAAAGTATTAGCAGTGGTAGCGGCCCACCTGAGGCTTCAGGGGGTACAGGTCTTCCCATACCTGGACGACTGGCTCCTTACCGCCCCAACAAGGCATCTACTGTTATTGGCGCGAGACTCCTTTCTCCATCTAGCTCCCCGCCTGGGCATCACAATAAATGCAGAAAAATCCAACCTAGCCCCTATGCAATTCATAGATTTTATAGGTGCCAGGTTAGACACGAGACAGTTAAGAGTCTTCCTCACTGCGGACAGAGTTCAGAATCTACGGCTACAGGTGCGGGCCATCCTCCACTCCAGCTCAGTTCCGGCAGAATTGGTCCTGAGGGCTCTAGGGTCCATGGCAGCAGCGATAGCTCTTCTACCTCTCGCCAGGTACAATATGCGTGTCCTTCAATGGACACTCCTAGTTCAGTGGTCTTATCTTGCTCTTCCTATGCATCATCCCATTGCGATCAGCAAGGCTTGCAAGCGGTCCCTCTTGTGGTGGCTCCACTCACAGGATCTCCACGGAGGCCGCCCCTTTTGTGCTTCTCCCCCTCTTGCCACGGTGACCACGGACGCCTCCCACCTCGGGTGGTGGGGGCATTTTGCAGGCCGGATGGTCCAAGGCATGTGGAACGATTCAGAGACCTTACTGCATATCAATGTTCTAGAGATGAGAGCAGTGCTCTTAGCGTTGCAAGCACTACAGGCCTTTCTTCTCTTGGGAACTATTGCGATTCAGTCGGACAACATGTCTGTCGTCTGGTACATCAACAAACAGGGGGGAACCAGGTCTTACCCTCTTTGTCGAGAAGCCATGAGAGTGTGGGAATGGGCAATCTCCACCAACCGCTTTCTCATCACAATGCATATTCCGGGTCGGTCCAACATCCTTGCGGACAAGATCAGTCGCACCATTCTCTCCCCTTACGAGTGGTCTCTCAATGCTCAAGTAGCGAAACGCATCTTCGCATGGTGGGGAACTCTTTGTTGCGATCTTTTTGCGTCTCCCTCAAACACCAAGTGCGACAGTTTTTTCGCTCTAATCCCTCCTCCCGGAGATACCCCAAGAGACGCTCTGGTGCATGCTTGGCCCCCCGGTCTTCTTTACGCTTACCCTCCTTTGCCTCTGATGCTCCAAGTTCTTCAGAAAGCCTCTCGGTTGGGGTGCAGAATGATTCTCATTGCCCCATTCTGGCCTCGACAGATCTGGTTCCCTTTCCTAAGGTCTCACTCAGTGAATCCACCTTGGATTCTAGATCCCATTCCGGATCTGATATCTCACCCGTCCCATCTATCAACCCCGAATCTGGACAACCTGAAGCTAACTGCTTGGCTGCTCCAGTTCCACTCCTAATCAGGACTCCCGGTATTTCATCTTCCGTTAAGGCCATCCTGGTAGCGGCTCATAAACCATCTACCAGGAAAGTTTACCACAGCAAGTGGAAACGGTTCTTCATTTGGGCGGAGCGGCAAGGTCTAGACCCCTTCACAGTTCCCCTTCCTCTGGTGCTTGACTTCCTAACCACTCTTTTTAATGATGGTGCCAGCAGTTCCACGGTCAAAGTACAACTTGCGGCAATTTCTCACTATCATATTGGTCATGACTCCTTTCCACTGATGTCTGCCAAATTGTGTAAAATCTTCCTAAAAGGTACTTTTCTTCTTAGACCCCCTGTAAAGCAAGTGGTTCCTCCATGGGACCTTTCTTTGGTTCTTCAGGCCTTGACCGCTCCCCTTGAACTGCGGCCACGGTAGATCTAAAATTTTTATCTTTCAAGACGGCCTTTTTAGTAGCCATTACTTGACCAAGAGAGTTTCGGAACTTCAAGCCTTATCCAGCAAGCCTCCTTACTTGGTCTTTCATCCGGACCGTGTATACCTCAGGACCAACCCGTCCTTTCTTCCTAAGGTAGCTTCAGAAGCAAATATTAATCAATCCATTATCCTCCCTGTTTTCTTTCCTAAATATCAAAACAAAGGTGAATACAAGCTACATTCCTTAGATGTTCACAGGCAACTTCGATTTTATCTGAACAGGACAGCTGGTCATAGGCAATCTGACCAGTTGTTTATTTCCTTTGCTAAATTCAATTTGGGTAGACCAATTTCCAAAGTCTCCTTATCACGCTGGATTTCGCAGTGCATCTTATTGGCTTATCAAGCTTCTGGGAGGCCCTTTTGGAGGGAGTACATGCCCATTCAACCCGGTCAGTTTCTACCTCAGCGGCCTTTAAAGCTAGGATTCCTCTGGATGATATTTGTTCAGCAGCCACTTGGGCTTCATCTCATACTTTTATTTCCCACTATAAGTTGGATATTACATCTAGAGGTAGAGCATCCTTTGGCTCCGCGGTGCTCCGGAATATCCTTCCATGACGCCCAAGATTCAGGTAGCTGGGGACTCTGTCCCACAGGTTGCAGACAAATGAATCTCCTACTTCAGATTTAGAAGTTATGTACTTACCATAACGTTCCATCTGAGTAGGTGTATTCATTTGTCTGCAACCATCCCGCCCTCCTATCCCCCTGGCCTTGTCAGTTTCCTGCATATTACGTGTTACCCTTTCTAGGGTATTTTGATTTATGGCAAACTCGATCTGAGGTCATGTAGGGAGAGCAGGGCATTATGGGTGAGGGGAGGAGCTGAGAGCTCGGATCCATAGTTGGAAAACCATGCTGGTTCGGATCCGATATCGGATCCATAACCCACAGGTTGCAGACAAATGAATACACCTACTCAGATGGAACGTTATGGTAAGTACATAACTTCTAATTTACTCTCAGTGTAGGAGGGGTAAAGGAACTGGCTGCAGGTGCTAGCTGGAAGAGGTGGAAGACACTGAAGACTGAGCACTTGCCAATGAAAATCATCAGACCCCTTCAAACATCATAGAACAGTTTATCCAGCCTGGTGCGCATTCAGAACAAACTGTCTGAAGAGCTTACCATCCAGACATGGGTCTATCAAGGGGATGTAGTCTCTCCACTGCTGTTCAACATAGTGATGGATGCCATCATGAGGAGAGTATTTGCAGACAGAAGCAGAGTCCATTATGATGAAGCCCATTATGTGACTGACTTGATGTATGCCATTGACAATGTCATTTTTGCATACAGTGATGCTGAGGCTACAGATATCCTATACGACATCACCAGTATCAACCAATTGTATGGTCTATGGATAAACATAGACAAGATCAAAGTGATGGCGATTGACAGGTCACAAGTCACTGTCCACATAGGGGGAGCTCAGATCAAACAAACGCAAGAATTCAAGTATCTGGGTTTGCTGGTCCAGGAGAAGAAGGTGGCATCAACAGCTGAAGCCCATAACAGTATTGGACAAACCACCACAGTATTTGCCTCACTCAAGTGGTATTTTTGGAAGAGGACAAATATCCCTATCACCACCAAGATTTGCTTTTCTGGGCACTGAGCTTGTTAATTCTCCTTTATGGATCAGAAAAGTGGATCCTCTTCAAGCCAGACCTGAACAAGCTTGTGGTTTTCCAAATGTGATGTCTGGGCCAAATCTTGGAAATCTCACTTCATGACTGCATTAGAAATGAGAGCATCTGGATCAGATGTGATCAGCAACCAACAATCAGCAAACAGCTCCAGACCAGGAGGCTGCACTGGCTTGGATACATGTGCAGTATGGACACCCGCCACTTGCCATACAGACTATTATTGAGAGAGCGCCCAACAAACTGGAGAGCTCACAAATCTGCACCAAAGAACACATGGGATAAACAGGTTGAAGAAGACCTGAGAAGCTGGTGACTTGACCTACAGCAGGCCAGAAACACTGCCATGGACCAAACAGCATGGAAAGGCATCATGAAGGAAGCCCAGAATCCAGCAGCACCCACAGCAGCATACCGACTATGGGGTCACTACATCCGCTGGCCACCAGCTAGGGACAAAAGAAGAAGCTGGAAGAGATCATCTTCCTCTGAATCCTTGTCTGTTGCTGAGTCTGGGTGTATTAAGGTTAATAAAGTAAACCTTGACAGACATAGTGAATCCTCTTACCCTGCTATGTCCCTTCTTGTAGCCCCTTTTTTCAGTGAAAGCCTCCATTTACATCACAGTGGTTTTCTGCCCCTTGATTTTATACACAAAAGTATTCAATACTTATTTAGTGAAGAAGAAAAAAACAGTAGCCTTCTGAGTTAACTCACCACTGGTGCCTGTTATTAGACATAACTTGTTTTCTGTTTGGAAAGACTTAGACTCAATGCATGTCACTACCTAATAAGACTGACTGTTTGTTTGCTATCTCCCCAAATTAGTATTTTTTATCAGACATCCAAAAGTAGCTTACTGAATAATTTTTGTTGTCATTTTAGGTGTGAGTAGTTCCCAACAGTAGACCATTTTCCCTGGACAGAGAATCAAAGACCGTTGGTAGGATTGTTAATTTTTCATTATTTTGCCAGCTTGGGTCTGACAGCTTTTAACTACTTGTTGCATGTTTTTTCTTTGTTTTAAGACTTTTTTTGTTAAGTCACTCATGAAGAAGCTGTCTGCCCTTCCTAACATCAAGCAGCAGTTGCCTGTTGAGAGAAATTTATAGTGTGAACCATGAAGGCTCATTATTTTGCCACATTGGGCTTGGTTCCATTAACATTCCTCATTTCAGAGCTTCTATTGTTGAGTAAGTCAAATAATACCTGTCTATCTTTCCTGACTTCAAACAGCAGAAAGCTGCTGATACAGTCTTCAGTGATGTGTTTTAAGTAGGATCCCTGTTGTCTATTATAGCTTCAGTGCTACATGTGGTATGACATAAGTTATAGACGGCATTGCCATCAGCTTATGGAGATCCAGATCAGGCTGTCCTGGATTCTCCTTTGGCGGTGAGGTACAGTTTATTAAGCTGTTTCAGGAGATCATAGAGAATTGCCAAAAGAGTTATGTGGTCTTTCCCCTGTACAGAATATGTGCAATTCACTCCTTTCTCCTCTAAACTTTAAAGGGATTTTCTAAGGAAAAGTAACCAAGCCCTCCCCAAGGACACTTCAGAATGATAGGCCACCTTGATTCTCCTTGGTATTACTCAACATTCAGATGAACACTTCATCCCAGTCAACACCGCAGCAGTTCTGAATATTCTTTTCAGGCTGCTTTTATGAATGGGGAAATGTTCATGTTTACCAACCTGGAGAACCACTATGTAGGACAGCTGGATATAGGGCATCATAGAAAGTGTCTATATTCTAGAATTGCTAGGGTCTTAACTGTTCTACTGTCCTTTTCTGGCAGTCCACTTGGTGTTAGACAAGTTGCTGATACAGTCACAGTCTCTTCCTTCATAATGGGAGGTGGAGATTGCTCCAGAAGATGGATGAGAAAAAATTCTAATTTCAATATTTCCTTGTTCCCAAGATTATCAGAGAAGTTTGTTGCTCTTTCAAGGCAATTGGACGGCATCAGTGGATGAGATGGATGTCTTCTGGTTCCTCAGAAGTTGCGAGTCACATAGGGTTTATTGTACTTTACTGTATGTTGACAACACTTTCATTACAGGGTGCTGGCATTTAGCCTTTCCTTTATCCCCGGTGCCTACTAGGATGATACCCGTGGTAACAGAGGCCTACCAACAGTGAAGCATTTTGCATTTCCCTCCTTAGATGATTGTTTACTGGTCACCTTCAACAGGGATTATGTGACTGGGGTGCTGACCTGGACTTAGCTTTGAAAATCTGCTGAGAGAAATCATTCTTGCTTCTACTGCATTGCATTTTCTTTATGTGAGTGATTGGACTCTGCTCTGAGCCACAGCTTCTTTCCATCAACAAGAGATCAAGAGGTCAGTGATATGACTTTCTGGTTTGCAGCACAGAAACAAGATCAACACCTCTATTACTTTTCCTTGAAACTGTCAATTAGACGAGCTCCTAGAATTGTACATTGTAGATATTTACATTGCATGTATTCTCTACCAGTATTTTGCAATTAATCTCTTCCATTGTGTGTGTGTGTGTGTGTGTGTGTGTGTGTGTGTGTGTGTGTGTGTGTGTGTGTGTATATATATATATATATATATATATATATATATATATATTTAATGCTCTCCCACTTAACTATTGTCTGTATTGCAATGCCTTCTTTGTTAATTGCACCCATATATACCTCACTAATCTCTCTCTACATTTATCTTTTTGTATTTTTTTTTATTGTATCACCATCTGAGACTGACATTTTCCAGTTGTGATCAGTGTCCTACCCTGGTTAATAAAATGAAATAAATAAATAAATGTATAAAAAATCAAGTGCCCTGGTGGCTACTTAGAGTTGCAACTTGTACAGTATTTACTTTTCTGTGAAAATTCAGTATTATCCAAGTTTTGTTCTTTCCAACAGTGTTAGAGAAAGAGATTGAGAGAGAGTTGGTAGTTGACATATTCTTGGTAGACCGAGGACAAGGTTCATGTTTGCCCTCCCCTGTCTTGTCTTATCCCTTTTCTACTGGTGAAGTCATCTGTAGAAAGGGTAAGACACTTCTTTCTCCTTGTGATGATCCAGAAGTACTTGTGATTTTACATTATTCCATTCATCCATTTCAACCGATGGGGAATACTGCTGCATGGCTTATCTAATCTGGCAAACAGACTCCACTTCAAGCAATCCAGCTCCTTTACTAGATCCATAATTCACCTGTCTCCTCTGATAGATTATCTTTGCTACTTTAGTCATCAGATGAATCTCAAGTGCTCTGCAAATAAGTTAATTTGAAAAGAGAATTTAATGTTTATCATTTTATATCCTTTTAGTAATTTCATTCCAGCTCTCAAGGCTGGGCACATTTAGGCCTATTCCATTGTTATTGTCTCTTCGGGAAGACTTCCAGTTGTACTTGGCATTTTTTCTATTCCTGTTTAGCTCTGGTTCCAGCTGTGTATTGAATGGTATTATAGTTATTGACTTTCCCTTATTGGTTCATATTAGGGTTGAGTAGCTGCTTTGATTGTAACTTTTTGGTGGCCTCTTGCTTCCAATACTGTGGAAAAGGAGCTTTAGGAAATATGCCTGATGCAGACAAAAAATTCCATTCCAGAATACTCATGGTTTGTGTGTGGTATGCTTTGGGCTGGAACCCCTGCTGGCCACCTGTGTCATTTGTAATGGTTTCGACTCTTGCTGCATTCGGGAGTGAAAGATTAAGTTAATTCTGAAGGATCTTTTACCCTCGTCTTGTCAAGAAAAGGACAAAGAAAGAGAAAAAAATGGAGAAGGAGAAGAAAAAGAAAAAGAGAAGAGTATAGGGTATTTCACCTGTGCCTTTTCCTTCTGTTGAAGTTCCTCATATGAATCCCACTCAGGAGGCCTCTACTCCAGTGGTGTCACAACCACCTTTGTTTTCAATACCAAGAATCATTCCCCCATAAAGGACAGCCAAAAGCCATTATTCTGAATTGAAACTTTCGAAGTTTCATCCTTCCAGTCCCCTTTACCTCTCTCCTTAGGTCTTCTAATCCCATCCAGAACTCTCTAGATTTCATTTGGGATAAGATGTTGAGAGCCTTCATTAATGTGCAAATTGAAATGACTGTCATCCTATCCTCCTCTGTTTATAGGGCAGAGTGGGATGAACTTGATTCTCTTCAGAGAGAAGCTCGTTCCCCAGTACAGCTGTTGGTAGCTGAGGCATCAGAGCCATTGTCCTTTCTGGTGCATTCTCCTTTGGTACTGGTGAGACTGGATCTCTTTGTGCTGATTCTGCAGTATCTCTTGCATTTCTGTCAGAATTGACTGAGTCTCGGTGCTGACCCCCTGCATTCCTTGTGCTTGTGGCCATCTTTGACAATGATCCATATGGAATTTGAGGTGTCAGCTCCAATCCCGGCATTTGAACCATCCAGTCTATCAGTGTCAGGAACGCAATGTTTGGGTCTGTTGATGTCCGCATCTGTTTGGACTCATATAGTGTCAAAATGTATGTCTCTGATGCCACTGCATTCCACTCTGGCTTTTCCGTCAAAATCATTCATTCTTTGGGTCCTTATCATTTCTGCCAGGAACAGGACATTTCTGAGCGTTTCAAACTTTCCCACAATCTGGGACACCATGAGTATCTGTGTGCTTCAGTCTAGTCATCTCAGAAGCCACCACAAAAATACATATGTAAAAGGAGTCATATAGACTTCCCCATGGAGTCTCTCACAATGGGTAGTGACCTCAGTCAAGCTGAAGGGTCTCCCTTGCCCCTTTCAGAAGACATCAATTTGGTAAAAATCTTAGAATTAATGCAGCAGATAGTACTTGATCAACTGACCTCCTTTTCCCCAGATGAGGAGGGTCAGATGTGCTTTCATTGACCTCATGATGGACCTAGAGGCTGAAAGGGCATATGGGAGTCTGATGTGCTAGAAAGCTTCTCAAAGACAAAATTCTTCACCCACCTAAGGACAGACCACAATGGAGCAAAGGCCATCCAATGGTGGTGATAGGTGCTGATCATGGAAATAAGGGTAAAACTTGGCTAGGCTTGTAAGGGCCCTAGGGTCATTAGCCTAGTAACCTCATATGATCCTATGATCCTATGGATTTCATTATTGTGGCAACAGTCACTTAGAAATAATTATCCAGTGACAGTCAGGAAGTCCATGCTCATAATAAGGGGTCTAGGGTGAGGGACTGCATGGAAAAATGAGTTTACAGTTTGGGTACATTTGTGCTCTGAGCATTAAAGTACTTAACTCATATGACTATATTCCAAAGGGATTTAGCTAAGCAGATAATAGACTCTTTGAGAAAGTTTGCCACTACTGACACTTGCAAATAACCCAAGTGTCAGATGGCCACTATGTTGATGATTTTCAACCTCTCTATAAGTCTTTTCCATAATGATGCTGACAGAGTGATTATAGGGGTAAGCACACAATCATAACCATGAGGTATCATGCATGGCTTCCTTTATGTGACATTGTAGAGAACTTAGCATCCTTTGTTAATGTCCATTATGACAGTTCCTCACACTTTGTACCTGAAGTAAAAAAAAAATAATCCTGAAGAGTGAGCAAGAGGGAAAATACACTGTTTCTGCTAGGAGTGTATTTTGAGATTCCACCAGGTCCTTTTCTACAACTAATAAGGATCTAAATACGTATGGTTCAAAAAATCCCAGACATTCTATTCAACTTGTCTTCAGAAATCCCCATAAATGTCCTTGCCACTCCCAGACATAACCACCTCACCAGAAAAGTGGAGCTGCCAAGGAGAGTGCACCACTACTCCTATAAAAAGCAATCCAATAGGTCTCACCAGACCAGCAAGAGTCTTGAGGCTATTCCTTTGTTTTCAAGATGTCAAAGAACCTCAGGCCAATTATAGCCTTAATCTGATCTGCCTACACAAGTATGTATAAAGAGATAGTTCCACATGGTCAAAGTGCAAGCCATTCATTTGTGTGTACAGGAAGGTGACTATTTGTGCTCATGTTAGCTTTCAGACTTCAGCACCCTTACCTCCACATTAAAATCACAAAAGAGTCCAGAACATATCTTCCTTCCAGTTTGGAGTCAGTTACTATCAATTTCAAGCTCTGCTGTTTCATCTCAGCACAGATTCTATGGTGTTCACTAAGTGCATGTCAGTTATTGTAAACCACCTGAGGCTGAAAGGGATTTCCATTTGCCCATACTTAAGTGATTGGTTCCTGGCTGCCACAACAATGCAGTCCTTCATATCATCATGAGTTTATTTGTTTAACATGTGTCTGTCCTTAAGTATGCCTGTGAAAATAGAAATGTCTCAACTAGAACTATGGTAAAGCCTGATCTTTATAGGGTGACATCTGGATACAAAATCATGCATTGTCAACTTTCCAGAGGAAAGATATATGGTGTTATGATCAATAATTCCGATGTTTCTCTGCACACCAAATCCATCAGCTTCTCTCATCATAAAAGTCCTTGGTCTGATGATGGCTTCCATTCTACTAGTGCCTCACATGAGGTTTTACACTCATCAATATTGTATAGATAGTGTGAATACACTCAGACAACGTCACTGGTCAGGGATGAATCTGTTCTTATCCCCTCTACCAGGAAGGTATTGCAATGGGTGATGTCTTCACATTGCTTTCTAGTGGAAATGCATATTTCAGAATGAACTATCGACTGGATAGGCTCAGAAGATGCACATTTTTGCATCATGAGTGGTCTCTCAAACCATCAATGGCACAAATGATATTCTGCTGCTGGTGCAAGCTTTGCTGCAATCTTTTTGCATCCTTCACTAACACCAAATGCAACAGCTACTTGGCCTTTATTCTTCCACAGGTAGAGTCACCAAGGGATGCTCTGGGATATCAGTGGCTTCCTGGACTACTCTATGCCTTTCTCCATTAGCATTAATGATGACACTCCTGCAGAAAGAAATCTCTGTCCAAGGCTTCAGTAATTCTCATAGCTTCCTTTTGGCCAAGGCAAATTTCATTTCCCTTGTTATGGTCTCATGTCAAGAAGCAGCCCTGGCTTCTTGATCTACAACTGAATCTAACAGCACACCACTTGGCATCATCAGAACATTCTCTTTCATAAACTAATTGCTTGGTTTCTCCAGTTCCAGTAATGGAAGGGAGCCAGCTTATACTTCTAGAGTGATATGAATTCTTACAGCTGTCCAGAAAGATTCAGTTTGCGAACTCTAAAGCAAGTGGACCAAGTTTTCATTTTGGACATGCCAGCAGGGATTGAATCACTTCTCTGCTCCAGTTCTCTCAGTATCACAGCTTCTTTATTCACTCTTCAGATCTAGTTCCAGTTACTCAATGACTAATGGCCATCTAGCTGCCCTCTCCAATTTCCATGAATGTTTCCATTCCTCTTCCTTAGCTGCGTAAAAGGTTTATGAAGTCTTTCTCAAAATAATTTATCTCTTATGATCTCATAGGTTTATAGTTTCATAGGTGTGTACTAGGCTAATGGCCCTGGGGCCTTTACAAGCCTAGCCCATAGAAGTGCCCTGGCATTATGCCATCCGTCGTTAGTTCCCAGTGCCTCTATCAAGTAGAGCCAGTGGAGTGATCCCCAGGGTGAACTTTCTATTTCCCATCCACTCATCAAGATTTCTCTTGCAGAGGGCTAGTGAGGTGCTCTGCGTGACATGTATGGGAAGTCTATTCCAGAGCATGGGCAGTCTCCGGGTTATGAACCTGTCCCTCCAGCATGTTCTGTTGATTGTGGTAATGAGATTGAGGTCTCTGAAGTGTGTGGTGCGGAGGGATTGGGATTTCTTTAAATGTAGCATTTCTAACAGAGCTGGGTCAGACATGGCTTTATAAGTTAAGCAGAGATCACCTGTTAGTAGACAATATGAGACAGAGAATAGCTGGAATTTTTGAGTCTGTCCATGTAGGACATGTGTTTAAGGCCTAGGATCCTCTTTGTGAGGTACTTTTGTGGCCTCTCCAGCTGTTGCCGGTGTCTAGTGATAAAATAAAATAAAATGGGGCATTATACTCTATGACTGGTCTAATGATGGAAGAGTAGAGAGAAATGATGACCTCTTTCTATTTGGATGCAAACCCTTGGTAATGAGATGTGCCACATAGAAGGACTTTCTGACCACAGTGGCAATGTGGTGGTCGAAGGAGAGGTTGCTGTCAACCTGTGACCCCAGATCTCTTATAACGCCTTCAGTGTTCGATGGGCTCCCATCGATGTGGTAATGAGTGGGAACTGAGTTTTTCCCAAAGGGGATGACGACGCATTTTTTGGCATTAAGCTGAAGGCCATGGTTTCGACTCCAGTCATTGGTCTCAGTGAGGTCTTTCTGTAGGATGTCTGTATCACTTGGCGAGTTAATAATGGCTCCCGCTTGCAGTCGTCTGTGAATGTGGTCAGAAAGATTCACTCCGTGTTGGTCTGGACTTCTGAGAAGTAGATGCCAAACAGGAGAGGACCCAGGACCGATCCCTTTGGGACTCCACTTGTGACTGGTCAGCGGTCTGACTTGGAGTCCACTACTTTCACACTGTGAGTTCTATCTGTGAGCCAATTTTCTACCCACCTAACGATATAAGGGTTGATACCTAGTTTGCTGAGTTTATCAGTAATTCCTGAGTGAGGAATGGCATCAAAGGCCTTGGCCAGATCGAGGTAGGTTGTATGAACTGCCTTACCTTCATCCACCACTCTGGTGACTGACTCAAAGAAGTCAACCAGGTTGAGCAGGCATGATCTACCTTTCACAAAACCAAATTGCATGGGATCTAGAGTTTGGAAATTCCCTATATCCTTGTTAATTAGGTCCATGATGATGTGCCCCATAGCCTTACATATCAGACTCATCAGGCTAATGGGGCGATAATTTCCAGGGTCTGTAATTGCTCCTCCTTTATGGAAAGGGATGACTATAGCAGTGCACCATTCGGTAGGGACAAAGCCTGAGGTGAGGCTGTGAGTGAACAGAGTACACAGATGTGGTGCCAGTTCAGTTTGTAATTCATGTAGAACACAGCAAGGGATATTGTTGGGTCTCATGGAAGCTGTATTCTTGGCCTTAGACAATGCAGCTTTAACCTGTGCTGCAATAATGCTGGGTGTCTGGCATTATTCTGGTATTGAGATTGGTCCTTTGGGAGGAGAAAGGGGTAAAGTTGGCACTGAATCTGTTGGCCGGTATGTTGGCAATATCTGTTGGCTCAGTATAGGAGGTACCATTGTGTAGTAACTCAGAGTAAATCTGGGTATTGCCATGGAGATTCTTGATATAACTATTTCCCATTTAAGGACCTAGCTCTTCTTTGAGACCTCAGTTTCATCTTATTAACATTGACTCATTCTCCTTTTGAACCAGCATCCAGAGGCATAACAAGGGTGGGACAAAGAGATTAACCATACTGGGTGCAAACTCTCAGGGGATGGGATCAGAAGATGCTGACTGATATGTAGTGCAGTACTGCCATTCATTTCTGAATGAATGCTGATCAATCGTGCTTTTGCTGCCAGCTTCTTGTATGTGAATTAAGGTCTAGCAAGCATTTTGCTACAGTTTTTAAAAGTAGAAGGAGATTTTTATTTAAGTCTTGAAGTTTAGGTATTATTTTTTGTTTGTTTTGCTCCAAAATTTAGAGTTGAGGTGCTCAAATCTGGAAGAAAAGTCCTGACTTGTTCCTTAGGTCAGAAGTGCCAGATCAGGGAAATGGCACTGAATGTTAGATGAGCTATCTATGATTCTGCCAGCGCATCTTCAAATCTGAAATATTTACCATCAAAAATCCTACTTCCAGATAATGAGAAAGTTGTCCTGTCCTCCAAACCTCTGTACTTAATAATCCACAAGGAGAGGGTTTCCCTCAGGATAAAGCATTCCTTTATGACAAAGGTGGCCTCTGAGTTATTTCTCAATCAAGCCGTTCATCTTTCTTTTTTCTGCAATATTTTAGCAGAAGGGAATAACGGTTGCATTCCCTAGATGTTCACAGATAGTAGCATTTTACTTACATTGTACTAAGGCAATTAGGCAGGGTAGCTAACTATTCATCTCATATATAACTTCCATGTTGAGGCAAATTGTATCCAGAATCATACTCTGAATGAATAATCTTTGTATACTAGTGTATTAACAGATCCATATTGGCAAAACCTAAAGCTCAGTCTACGAAATCCATTGCAATTTCTACAGCCTTCTTTGGAAAGTCTTCAGTTGATGGTATTTGTGCAGCACATGCATGGTCTATATTTCACATCTTTAGCAAACATTATAAACTGGATGTTATCCATTAGTCAATATTTTCCTTTGGAGATACTATCGGTAAGGATATCCTCTGTCATGATCCTAGTAAGGGGTCTTGATAGCTAAATAGTAGAAAATACACAAGTTACATACTTAAAATAATGCTGGATCTTTGCTATCCACTGATATGTCTACTTCAGCAACTTGTTGTCCGTCCTCCTCCAAGTTTTTACATCTTTCTTATGCCAGACGGACCTAGTAAACCTAATCTGAAACCCATCAATCTATTATCTCTCCATTCTTCATGCTAAGAAGGCCTGTTGTTAGGCTGTAGGTGGTAAACTTGATCTGAAGTATCAGAGGAGACAGGTGCATTGTGGGAATAGATAAGGAGCTTGAGTGCTTGGAATGGACTCTGTCATATCAGATCCACCTTCCAGCAGTGTTTCCAGTCAGTCTAAGGGGACAGACTGGGGAATAATGAAGATCCAGGGTTATAGTAAGTACTTATCTTCTGATGTTTAATCATTATGATCACTGCTGCAGTAGCTTAAGCTATATGGGTTATATCCTTGATAGAATATAACAGCTTGCCAGCTTCCAAAGCTTTAGGGTACCTTCCAAACTTCCTAACCATTAGTCAGGTCGAGGTGTGTTGACTAGAAGTCAGGTTTGGATGCCAAGTCATTCAATACTTTCCTGCTACCAAGAAGAGTGCTCCTGTGCAGGCTTTTTAGGATCAACAGTGGCAAATGTTGTTCTATTGTTGGGCAGAAAAGCTCGCTCTGGGGAAAACATCCTTCCACTTTACTCTTTTTCACAGATAACTTACTTCTTCTGTGAAAGCATTACTTTTAAGCTAGGAAAAAAGTGATCTGATGTTGTCAGTCTTTACTTATTCCGTGACCTATGGGTTCGATTCTGAACATCGGAACTGACTTGGCCATTACTACAGCCTGCGAGGACCAAAAACTCGCAAGCCTAAGTCCTACCTAGAATGCTGCTCTCCCAAGTTACCTCAGATCTTGTTTGCTGCTTCCTGTGACAGAAGTGTTACCAACTTGGTCTCAAGCTAAGTTTTCTTTTAATTATAAGGTTATTTCTCTTCTTTATATTTACATATTTTGTTTTTTCCTACCCTTTTCTCTAGGTTAATCTTTTTGTCTCCTCTTTGTCTTTCCCTTTACACTTCAGTGTATGTTGCATTACCATTGTTGGCAGTCCCTGTTTCTTTTCCTCCAGTAAAAAAAAAAAAGTAAAGAAGTAAAGTAGTTCTGTCTTTTCTTACTTTCTGCTGTACTCACTGCAGTCTGTCTACCACTGCTGGTAGCCTTCTGTACCTTTGGTACTCTCTTCTACAATTGTTGGTATCCTATACCTCTCTTTCCTTTCTTTATTATCAGTTTATTTTTTGACTCTGTTTGTGTCTTTTCTTGCTAGATTATGGCTGACAAAAGCAAAGGTACCTCTGGTTTCAAAAAAATGTCAGAAGTGTGGCCGTAAAATGCCCAGCTCTGATGGGCACTCACTTTGTGTCTATTGCCTGGGCCCGCTGCACTTGCAGGAGGATTGTTCAGTCAGTCATGCCTTTAGTCACTGGGCCATGGTAGAAAGGAAGAATAAATTGCTTTTAAAGGGGATGATTAAATCTTCCTTTGAGGAGGCCTGATCTGTTTTTTTTTTCTGGCAAAAGTAAAATGGATGATAAGTTGTCTATCTCGCCTTTGTTCTTGCTGGTTGGGATCGGAGCCGATCCTCGGCTCCAACTCAGCCATCTTCAATAGCTCGAGAGCTGTTTACTGGCTCGACGCTACCCCTTATCCCATAATGCCTAGCGATAGCTACCCAGATCTCATTTGCCGCTTCAGCTGCGAGGTGTCATTTTTCTGGCTCAGGCTTGTATAGAGATTTTTGTGTAACTTTTTCATTAGAATTTAACTTTTCTAGTTATTTTATTAGTGATAGTTTTGTTTCTGTGATAGATAATTGTTTAGCTTATAGTATCCCTCCTTTTTGTAGAACTCATTTAACTTAGAGAGTTCTCCCCCACCCCTCCCCCCCCACCTCTTCTTGTCAAGTTAGCCGTTTAGAGGCTTTCCTATTATCTTTAAAAAAAAAAAAATACCTTCAACTATAGTCTTTCCAGTAGGTGTGGTTTTTTTTGTAGACTGTATATTCTACTTGTTATTGTTGTTATAATTGTTTTTTTTCTTTCTACTGTTAAAAATGTCAAAGGAATCCAAGGTTTCTGGGTTCAAGAAGTGTGACTCATGCTGTCAGAAAATGTCTCTGACAGATGGGCACACATCTTGCTTCTATTGTTTAGGTGCTGTGCACCTGCAAGACTCTTGTTCTATTTGCCATGCCTTTAGTCCAAGAGTCCTGCAGGAGTGTAAGAATAAGCTGATTTTTAGGGGTCTTTTAAAACCCTAGGATTCACTGGCCGAGAGCACACAGCCAGTGAAATCCCCTAAATCCACTAAGCCGTTGGCTCCAAGTTCAGAGCCGTCTTCAGTTCAGGATTTAACTTCTATGTCGGTTCTGGCTGGCACCGACAAGACAATCTCCCCATTGGCTCCATCAGAGGCTTCGGAGCCATCGCGGAGCCACAAGAGGCTGAGGTCCCCTTCACTAGAGTCAGTGCATTCGGCTCCTCAGTCTCCTTTACTTCAGAGTGAGCGTAGTCACCAATCCTCTCACTCCTCTCGATCCTCTAGACTGTCGGATCATGATGTGGAGAGAGTGGTCAGTAGGTTGCTAAAGTCACAGGCACTAGCTAAATTGTCCAGTCCTTCTCAACAGGTATCGGCTCTGTCCACTTCTTGTGATGTTCCTCCTCTGAATACAATGAGTTTGGAGCCGGAGTTCATTGGGGTTCGGGTAGTGGAACCATCAGCTCCGATAACTCTATCCCCTTCGGTTCTGATGTCAGCTCTGATTCCCTCGATGGTACCTTCCATCGAGGGATCTGGGCGCCGGGGCTCCCTCGTCAGCTCTGAGGGGGCGAGTGGCATCGGACCCTTGTCCGACCTCGTTCTCCCTCTCGGAGCTTCGGCGCAGGTGAGCTCGGCTCCAGCATCGGCCTTGGAGCAATCTCCCTCAGTGCGGAGAAAGATTCCTATTTCTTCGGAACCGGAGCTTTCTCTGCATCGTGGCAGGGACACATTCGATGTCATGTGGAGTGTGCTGTCCCCTGAGTCAGCTCCACTATCAGCCCCACCGGCTCCATCCCCTGTAGTGCCTATGCCAACCTCTGCTCCTCCTCTAGACCCTAAGCTCAGGGAACCGATGCTCCAGGACACCCCATTGGGTGTTTCCTCCTCTTCTGAGGCCTCTCCTGATCACTCAGAAGAGCCCCCTCACTAGAAAAAGTGTAAGAGGATGCACATTGACTCCCCCGAGTCTGTCACGTCTGATACAGACTTAGATGATTCGGAAGGATCCCCGAGATCCCCTTCTGAAGATGTTTCCTTCTCGGACATCCTAGAAATGCTTAAGCAGAGGGGGAATTGGAATCCCGTAGTCCCTTCTGAAGATGAGTCTGTATTTCTGGATGCCTTCGGTTCCCAACCTTCCACCTCCTGGGTGTCTTTGCCTTTCGATCCAATTATGACAGTGGTGGTTTGAAAGGCTTGGTGAGCCCTGGATTCAGTGGAACCAACTCCAAGGAGAACTAGTAAATTCATTACAGCACCCCAGGATAAGCAGTTCCTTTCGAAAGGTGTCCCTGTTGATGCTATGGTGGTAGCAGCAGCCACCAAAAAAGAGTTAGCGGAGACCTCTTCATCTGTCCATCCCCCTAACAAGGAGTCTAGGATGATGGACAGATATGGGAAGCGAATGTTCACTGCAGCGACCTTCTCTATGAGATCATTGAACTACCTGTGTCATTTTACCCGACTTCAAAGGGATCTCCTTAAAGAGCTCAGAGATACCCTCCAAGATCCAACAGCTGAGGGAGCACAAGCCAAGGTAGCGATGCTTAATTCTGTTGTTAACTCCTCCATGAGGCTCATTTCCTATGCAGCCGATGGGTGGGTAGAGCCGCAGGTATCGGGTGCCTGGATGCGGCTGTGTAACTTTGCGGAACCCTTTTGAGCGTTCTTCACCAACACTCCCTTTGATGGTTCCTTTCTTTTTGGGCCACAAGTGAAAGACACTTAGTGTGAGCAAGAAGGCAAGACTCTCTCTACTGTGGGAGTCCATTTTTCTACTCCCTCTAGACCTTACCCCAAGGGTCAGAAGAATGGGAAGATGTGGTTCCATAAATCTCAGGGAGCCTTGCCTGACACACGTAGTGAATTTTCCTCCAGAGGCAGAGGGGGAAACAATAATAATATATGCCGCCCTCGTGGCAGAGTGGGTCCGCAGAATCAGGGCAACAGAGAATCCTTCTCTGATAAGCCCTTCCAGCATCCCTGAAGGGTTGCCCGGCTGCTCAACTTTGGAGGCAGTCGGGGGAAGACTTTCACTGTACCCAAAAGCCTGGCAAAGTTTAACACAAGACAGATGGGTACAGTCCGTTATATCCAGAGGTTACAAAATTCCCTTCCATCAACCCCCTTTACAGTCAAGGAAGACCCTTCCAGATGTTCCACCCAATCTGAAGGAGCAAGCAGTAATAGAAGTTTCAAAACTGCTAGAAAAAAGAGCCATCCAGGAAGTCCCAGCAGACCAGCACTGATCTGGAACTTACTCAAGGTTCTTTTTAGTATCAAAAAAGACAGGGGACTGGAGACCAATTCTGGGTCTCAGCAGACTAAATAGGTCTGTGCAAAGAACAAAGTTTCGGATGGTCACGCTACAGTCCATTCTACCCTTTCTGGGTCAGGACAATTGGATGTGCTCGATAGATCTTCAGGACGCGTACTACCATATAAAGATGGACAGGCGTTCCAGAAGATATCTTCGCTTCTGGCTGGGGGCCAGTCATTATCAGTTCAGAGCTCTGCCCTTTGGTCTCACCACAGCCCCCAGGGTGTTCACCAAATGTATGGCAGTGGTCACGGCTCACCTGAGGTGTCAAGGATTCCAGGTGTTTCCGTATTTAGACGACTGGATCCTTACTGCTACCACCAGGCATCAACTCATGCAAGCACGCGACTACACAATCACAATCTGCTCCCAGCTCGGCATTACAATAAATTTCGAAAAATCTGCCTTGTTGCCCTGTCAATCTATCACTTACATGGGAGCAGACTTAGACACAAGGGATACGTTTGCAACGCTACCACTAGAAAGGGTGTCCGCTCACTGCTTGGCTTCTCCAGTTCCATTGATTGCCAGGCATAATAAACTATCTTACTCAATTCATAGAATTCTTCTGGCCTCTGACAAGCCTTCCAACAGAAAACTCTGCAGCAGTAAATGGAAGAGGTTTTCCTTCTGGGTTCATGAAAATAACATTGACCCTATCTCTGCTCCTATTGATAAAGTCTTAGAATTCTTAGCTTTACTATTTGAAGTAGGAGCCTCTTCCTCTACCATTAGGGATCAACTAGTGGTCATCTCAAATTTTCATAATGGGTTTAAGAAATGTTCTTTAATTTCTCATAGCCTTTGCAAGGCATTTTTAAAAAGGACCTTAATATTTAAACCACCATATAAGGATCCATATACACCTTGGGATTAAACTTAGTATTACAAACAATAGCTCATTCCCTTTTTGAGCCTGCTGCTGATGGTAACTTGAAATTCTTGTCTTAGAAAACTATACTTTTGGTAGCTATAACTTCTGCAAGATGGATTTCTGAAATTCAAGATTTATCTTGATATTTCAAAAAGACAAGGTTTGTTTGAAGACTAACCCTTCCTTTTTGCCAAAGGTGGTTTCAAAAAATAATATTAATCAGGCAATCAATCTACCATTATTTTCCCTCCCAATTATTCAGACAAAGGAGAGTACTATTTGTATTTACTAGATGTTCATAGACAACTAAGACTCTGTCTTCATAGAATAAAAGACATAAGGTAGTCAGATCAGCTGTTTGTTTCCTTTGCAAGTACTAAAATGGACAAGTCAGTTACCAAAGTCACTTCATCTAGATGGTTACAACATTGTATTTCCTTTATATACAACAACAGGAAAGTTGAATTACTTGGGCCTGTTAAGGCACAGTCTACTAGAGCAGCCGCTGCTTCAACAGTGTTCCAATCTTATGCTTCCGTGGACGAGATTTGTATGGCAACATCATGGGCTACCTTTCAAACCTTTAGCACTCATTACAAATTGGATTTGTTCTCTAGGGGAAGAGCATCATTTGGTTCTATGGTGCTCAGGAATACCCTTCCATGAGTCCTCCCAAGATCTAAGGTAACTGGGGACTCTGCAGGTCAAGGAATAAATGAAGATTGACAACATCAAATAAAGAAGTTATGTACTTACCATAACATTCCATCTGGGTTGTCCATCTTCATTTTTCCTTGACTCGCCACCCTCCATCCCCCTTCCTTTCAGAGCTATTGGTGGAATGATTTATGGTCCTAGATGTCAATTTTTCGCCCATAATGCCAGATATAGTCTCCAGTTGGCTGCTAATGAACTTGCCTACCCAATCTCCATTCTACTTAACAGATCTATATCAGAAAGCACCATCCTACCAATCTGGAAACCCTCCCACATCATCCCTTTACATAAAGGTGGAACATCCACTGACCTCACCAACTATCATCCTATTGCCATCCTGTCCCCACCAGCAAAAATTCTTGAAAAATGTATACATTATCAACTTATGCCAAACCTACTTAATAACCAGCTTCTCTGTCCTACCCGGCATGGATTCCTCCCTGCCTACAGTACAACCACAGCCCTTCTTTCCTTTACAAACCTCATCAACCAAAACAGGCACTTAGGTAAACTAACATCAGCCATATTCTTGGAACTGTCAAAAGCCTTTGATATGGTCAACAATCCCAAACTACTCCACTCACTTACTAACCTTGGCCTTAGTGATCATGCAGTAGCCTGGTTCCAAAACTATCTACATGGTAGACAACAAGCAGTTCGATGGGACAACAACCTATCCTCACTGCTGCCTGTTACCACAGGAGTCCCACAAGGGTCCATTCTGGGACCCCTTCTATTCTCCATCTTCATTAATGATCGCCACAGCATATGCCAAGATGCAACTGTTATACAATATGCTGATGACTCAACATTAGTCTGCTCAGCCAATGACCCACACAAACTCATCTCCATTACCGAAAAAGCCTTCCAAATTACAAAAACCTGGTTTCTTAACAAAAAACTATTACTTAATCCCAAAAAGGCCAAACTGTTGCCATTTAAACCAAACAAATCCATCTCAATGCCCAACACATTCAATATTGTGTCCAGAGATGGGACTATCATCTCTCCAGACACTCATACTAAACTGCTAGGAGTGACCATTGACAACAACCTCAAGTTTGATCTACATATAAATCAAATGATTGTAAACATTCACAAAAAAACTGGTCAGTCTTTATAAAAACAAACCATTTCTAACCCAACCTGCTAAAATAACCATAGCTCAAACCCACCACCTCTCCACACTATTCTATGCCGCTTCCATCTTCACCAACCTATCCAAAACTGAAATGGCCAAGCTTAACATCTGCTACAATCAAATTGCCAAATTTGCTACTGGTGCCCCCACCATGCCCACCACTGTCATTCACTAAATCAACTTAACTGGCTTGAATTCCCAAATCTTTTCTCATTCCATCAGCTTTTTTTCGCCCAGAAACTCCTACTACTTCCTGAAAAAACCTAGCACTATCTAATCTACTTAAACTACAAACTAATACCAGACAACTTCGCTCTAGTGATAAAAGACTAATCAAGGTGACCAAAAGCAATAACACAGCAGGTGACTTCCTCTTCCCTAACTACATTGGTAAAATTTGGAGCTCATTACCTTCTGCTATTACCTCAGCCAACTCAATAGTTACATTCAAAAAGCTACTAAAAGAACACCTAAAACTCGCATGGCTATGCCTTTGCTACCCATCAGATTGACTCATATCATACACACCCTCTGACACACTCTCATGCTCCTTTTCACTTCTATCCCTTCAAGAAGAATCATGACTCCTCCTTATAGTGCCTCACCTGTGAACACCCACACCAACAGTCAGCAATTATACACATTCCAACTTTAAACCCAACCACATCTCACAAAACTAGCCCTAACATCCAATCCCAACCCCCTTTTACTTACATTTGTCTCAATCAATGTTATTACTGGAAACCAGTACATTCTAAGTACTACGTTACTCTAACTTAAACTATAGAATTTTGTTAAAACTTGCAACTACCAATGAATATTGTACTTTGTAACATTAAAACTATGGAATCTTGTTAAATCATGTGTTTTCCTATGAATATTTGCTTGCTTTGTAGAAATCTCTTAGTTGTTTGTTTTTAATCTGTGGAGCTTTTCTCCCTGGGACTCCACTGAAAATGGACATGTATCCAGTTGGACTAACCCACTCAACAAATGTAAAATAAAATAAATAAATAAAATGAAGGTATTATTTAGAAGATGATTTCTGTCTTTTCTATATGCAAACTCAATCTGAGGTAATTCAGAGAGGATCATTCTGGGTAGGACTTAAGCTCAAGAGTTTTTGGCCGTTGCAGGCTGTAGTAATGGCCAAGTCAGTTCCAGTGTTTGAAATTGAACCCACAGGTGAAGGATAAATGAAGATGGACAGCACGGCTGGAACATTATGGTAAGTACATAACTTTTTTTTTTTTTTTTTGTGGTAAAAAGTTGTTTAAAGCCACTTTTTTTCTGTTGATAAACTGTTGCTAACTTTTTTGGGGGGGCTGAGGAAAGTGTTTTTAAGTGCTTTTTACTGTGTTTTTCTGTGTAGAAGTTACTTTTTTTGCCACTTTCCTGCTTTACCTCCCTTGGAATCAAGCACCATTTTTTGCTTGAACATGGGGACAATGTACAGGTTCCTCGGATAGGCCTTCGTCCAGCTACAAAAATAAAACATCACCACAGCAGGCTGGTAATTTGCCTCAGCTGTATGTGGGTAACTCTGCTGTGGCCAAAGCTGGTTCTTCAGAGCACTCATCTTTTTACTCTGAGCCCTCTGGTGTAGTCCTATAACCACCATTGACCTGGGGTTAGTTATATCTTCTGTGGCTGTTGGTGTCGTCTTAGTAGGCAAGGGAGAGACACTCTTGTCAGTCTTTGGAGAAAGGGCAGGAACAGCACCCCAGCTTAGCCAGAATGTTGTGCTCATCCCGAGGAAAGTTGCTACTTGCAATACTGTGTCTGTTTCTTCAGAAATTCCTGCTAAACAGAAACAGAAAATTAAACATTTGTCATCTCCTGTGTCAGTTACTCTGGACAGAAATAATTTATTAGGCTTGGTTTATACTCTTGTGCAGGCTCTTGACCCTTCTTATAAAGCTATTGCTGGTAAGATTTCTTTTCCCTGAAGAGGTTCAAAAGACTGACTCTGTAGTTTTTTTCTCTTCAGGTTTCTGATTCAAATTCTGAGGAAAGTATGATATCTGATTCTCATTGTTAAGGGTTCTCTTTCTCTGAGACTATTTCTGGGATGAATCAATGTTTTCAGTGGGAAAGTAGTGACCTTTCTCAATCCCTCAGAACATATTATGATTTGTTACAACTAGAATTTACAGAAACTTCAATTGTCCCTCCAGTTTTGTTTGCTTTGGAAAATGTTGTTGTCACAGCCTGCAATTAACCTGGTGTCTGCCTCCCGTGAAAACAGATTGTTAAACATTTTGCTAATTCTAATCCCCATCCTTCTGATAGGGATGGGAAGTTTTTGACAAGTTTGCGAAAAAAGTGTAAACTTCTGTAACTTTAATTTTTAGAATTCCAAATTGGCAGGCTCATATGTTGAAATTTATCCTGGCTAATTGTGAAAGTATAACAAATGTTTTAGTGTCTATCTCCTCTTGTGAGGAGAAATCTTCTTTGTGTAATTTGGTTTCTTTTGTTTTCCAAGTCACTACTCATTGTTTAAATGTTTCTATGTCTCTGTGGACACTACTTCCAGGGCTGCTGCTACTGGAAGATTTTAAGAGGGTATGTCTGGCTGCAGTCTGACAACCTCCCTGAGGATGTTAAGAAATAAATTTTAAATTCTTCCCTGGATAGAGATCTAGTTTTTGGACATACTGCTGTAGATGTCATCAAGAAATGTGAAAACAGGGGAAAGCTGTTTCATGGAATCACTCAGATTTTTCAACCCTAAAGAGTGCTATGCTCTTTCATAATTTTAATAAAAAACAAAATAATCAGTGCCAGAAAAAGGCTGGAAAGCAAACATTTAAAAAGCAATGGCAGGGAGGTTTCTAAAAGAAAGCAGGAAATCCCCAAATCAAAAGACAGTCCAACAAGTTAGAATGACTTTATGGGTGACCTTGCTCCTTCCTTCCACCATGGCAGTTCCTTGCGATTGGATGAGAGAAAGGAAATTCACCATGGGGATCACGTCAGTCGTCCTGCTAGACAGGGGTCCAGGGAAGTAAATAGTGTGGGAAGAAATAGCCAGGGAATTGTTATGGCTAGGCTTATATAGGCCCTAGGGCTGATAGCATAGTACCAACCTATGAACCTTAAATCTCCCAAAAAGTCTGAACATCCATTTATGTCTTTGACAACAAATTGTTTCAGACAAATAGGTCTTGAACGTGCTCCATCAAGGCTACAGATGGCAGTGGGAAGCTCTCCCTCCTATTTAGGGGATTCCTCCTCATCTGCCAGAACAAACTCTTTTCTTTCCTCCTGTCTTACAACACATGCTGTTCCTGGTGGTGGAGAAGTTAATAGAAGCCCTCCTCCTTACCTGCAGAGAGTAGACTTTTATTCAAAGATGTTTCTAGTGCGAAAGAAAGAAGATTCTTGGAGACCAGTTTTTGATCTTTCCTTCCTAAATCAGTTTGTGATAATATCCAAAAATGTTTTCACTTCAAAACCTGCTACCTCTTCTTCTTTTTCAAAGTGTTAGTAATCTCTGTCTTGGCTAAGGGATCTCCTATACAGGCTGGGATTCCAACAAAACATTGAGAAGTTTGGTGTAACTCCTTCTCAAAGCATTGTTTTGCCTTGTGTGCATGCTGGACACCTCAATACAAAGAGCTTTTCTTCCACAAGAAAAAAATAAATCAATGTTTAGATCTATTTCTGGGTTTTTCCACAAGACATCAATCTCAGCAGTGGAATCCCTAAGGATTTTAGGTCTCATGACATCCATGATTCTCATGATACACCTGGCAAGACTCCACATGAGAAAGATAGAGTGGTATCTAAAATCTCTTTGTTCCCAGCATCTACACACATTAACTTTTCAAATTCCAAGCCTAGAATTTGCAAAAATAAAGATCATGTGATAAGGTTATCCAATTTTTCAAACTCCAGGTCTCTTATTCTCCCCTCCTGCCCCAGCTGAGTCAGTCACAGCAGGCATCTCAGACTTTGCTTGGGGGAAGGCAGTATCAACAGGCATAAAAGTGCAGGATCTCTGGAATAAAAAAGACAGACAAAAACACATCAGTATAAAAGAGGTGTTAGCTCTTATAAATGATGTCAACTTTCTGAACCATCTGTGGTCCCTGGGACCTCTTCAAGTATTTGCAATCAACACCATAGTGATGTGGTACATAAACAAGCAAGGGAAAAAAAACTTCTTAACCTCTGTTAGCATGGGATATAACTTTACAACACAATCTCACTCTCTTGCTCCCATCAGAGCAAAATTATGTGTAAAAACTGACCAGGACCAGGACAGACTCACATGAGTGGAACAAGAATTAGGGAGGTCTTCCAAAATTCGATTCATAAAATTCTTCTCTGGGACTCCATGCAAAAAGGCATGAAAGACATATGTCTTTTCTTGTCCTTAGCTGGGAATGTTCCTGTATGCTTTTCTACCCTTTCCCCTAATTTTCAGGGTAATTCTGAAGTTTCAGAAGGACTCCCCATTTATCATTCTGGTGACTCCCTTCTGGCACTGGCAGATGTGGCTCTCCCTTATTTTGGAAATGTCCAGGAGCAACTACCACAAGATTCCTCAAAAAACGGATTTAGATCAAGGGTGTTTGATACATCCCAACCCCAAACAATTGCAACTGACTGCCTGTATGATAGGGTTTAATACCTTTTAGGCACTTTTTTCTGAGGATTTGCAGCAGGCAAGAATGCCTGCGATGTGAAAATCATATGCTAGCAAATGGAAAAAGTTTTCTAGTTGGAACCAATAAATGAACCAACTCCCACTCAGGTCTAATAGTTCTCTGGTTTTACAGTATTTGTGTGAGTTACTGTTCTATGGTCTGTCTTACTCCTCAATCAAGATTCATCTTATCAGTCATTTCAGCATGTCTACTCATGGATCCCCCTGTTGCAATGCAGTCTCATGTGAAAAGGTCTTTGAAAGTGGTTCTGCATATGAAACCTCCCAAAAAAACTGGTGGCTCCTCTTTGGACTTGTAATGTTGTGTAAGAAAAACTAATACTTGCTCCATTTGAACCATCTCATCAGCCTGACGAGGTTTTTGACATGGAAAGCAGTCTTACTCATTGCTCTGACTTTTCAAGAAGAGTACGTGAGATGTTCATTGTATTGATCCCTGCTGCAGTAGCCGTAGCTATATGGCTTCTTTTCTGCCAACGATATAAGAGCTGCCTAGCTTCCAAAGCTTCAGGGTACCTTCTACATGCCCAAACTGTTAGCTAGAGCTGAGCTAACTAAAAACACAGGTTTGGGTACCAAGCCCTTCTTTACTGACATTGAAGAGTATGCTCCTCTGCAGGCTTATGAGCATCGATTATCAACTTGTGCTGTTCCATTGCTGGACAGATAAGTTGTCTTTTGGGGAAAAAAACTTCCACATTATTAAAATTGTTTTATTATAATTTTGTCATGTTTAGAAAAGTAATTATTAAGCTAGGAAAGTACATTTTAATGGACTGTCATGAGCTGTAACTGTACCTTTAAATAGTAGTGCTCTTCTTTCCTTTTAGTTTAAAACTTATTTAAAGAAACAGAAAAAACTTTTTTTTTTCTGTGGAGAAACTTGTTTTTCGAGCTCACAAAGTGTTTTAAAGCTCTTTATACTGTGTTTTTGTGTGAAAAAAAGTGACTTTTAAAGAGTTTAAAAATGTTATCTGCTTTTGCTGCTTATTTTCCCCAGGAAAGAAGAATCATTTTCAGCTTGACCATGGAATAAAATACTGGTCCCATGGGTATATCTTTTTCCAGCCACAAAAAAAAAAAAAAAAGTTAAGCAACCAAGCTTTGCCACCACAGCAGGCTAGCAATTTGCCTCAATTGCAGGAAGGTGATTCGGCTGTGTTCATAGCTTTTTAATCAGATCGTTTATCTTTTCTCCAGATCCCTCTGATGTAGCAGCTACAGACACAATGGACCAGGGGTTAGCTGTGTCCTCTACAGCTGTTGGGGTGCCCTCATAAGATAAGGAAGAGTGACTCTTGCCAGCCCTGGGAGAAGGAACAGGGAAGGCTTCCATGTTTAGTCAGAATGTTGTACCCATCCCTGGGGAAGCTGCTACTGCTGTCATTAATAATACTCTTGGCCCTATTTTCCTGTCAAAAAGAAACACAAAACTAAACACATATCTACTCCTTCTCAAATTTCCTTAGACATTTCTGGGTCTGTCTTCGGGTATAATTCAGGCTATTGATCCTTCTTATAAGGTGGCTTCTTGTAAAAAAAAAAAAAGAAAAATACTTCTTTTCCTGAAGATATTCAAGATTCTGAATCTAGGACAGATATTGGGTTTCTCCTCAGTTTTTTTTAATCAGACTCAGGGGAAAGCTCAGTTTCTGATTCTCCCTCTGGGAGTATCTCTTTCTCTGAGACCATTTCTAAAATGCGCTAGTGCTTTCAGTGGGAGAACACTTTGGTTTTTCAGTCCTTTAGAAAATAATGTGAGCTGTTTCAGAAGGAATTTCCAGAAACGTCATCAATTCCCCAAGTTCTATCAACTCTGGAGGATGCGTGTGTCACTGCCTGCAATTTTCCTGATAGCCTGCTGCCACTAAAAAAGCAGGTAGGATGTATAAAGTTCCTCATTCTTTTAAATTGTTATACACTCTTCCCAAACCTGACCCAGCAGCTATAGCTTTTGTGAAGAAAATGAAAACACTGTCATCTGGTTAGCATGTCTGGCAGGAGCTTTGTATATATTTTCAGATTAATTTGTAAGCCCGCATATCTAATTGTGGAAATGTAAATAAATTTTTAAAATGCTGAGTATTTCCCTGTTTATACAAAACGTTTAAAGAATCTGTCAGTGTTTTGATGCATTTCTAATTGCACACTTTTATGAGGGAAATTCTAAAGTACATGCTGCCTGTGGAGAATCAGCTGATCAGTAGGTGATGTCATTAGAATGTACCTGGTAGCTATGTAATTATTTGAACAGATGATTGACCGAAAAAAGAACAGATGATGGTTATTTTTAAAGTAAGACCATTGAGACTGTTAGCCTTGACTATAAAAGAGACTGCTGCAGTCAGTTACACTGCTGGACAGTTAGTTAAGAGTTGCAGTCAGTTATCGTGCTGTGCATGGGGATACCCAAGAAAAAGGACTCACCAAAAAACTGTAAGCCTGCCTTTACCTTGCTGTTATGTTTTAGATTAGATCAGAGAGAGTATTTTCTAGTTAGATTAGGAAAGTTTAATTATTTTGAGTTTTTCTAAGATGATGGACTTCTGTCCTACAGTTTAATTTTATATTTCTGGTGATTGAATTCTGGTGTTTATTGAAATTATTGATTTACATTCTTGTAGTCATTTTACTTATTATTAAGTGATTTTTCATTACTTTAGATTGTGGCTGGACAATCAGTGTGTTCTTTAGAGATTAGAGTGTGTTTGATACTCCCCAAGTCACCTCAAATGCCTGTTTCTGGTCATAGCTATCATTTATTTTGATATTTAATTTTTAATAATTAATCACCATTTGAAGGGTGTGTAAACCTGTCTGACTCTGGTGGCAGTGTTTACCATTTGTATTGGGGAGGGAGCACATCTGGAAATCTGTGTCAGGCTTCCCGTAAGTGTTAGAGAGTGTGGTGGACAGATGTATATAGTCCAGTCCCAGGAAGTAGAGCATGTCCCTGTTGTGCTCTTAAGGGAAATTGTGGACTTTGACTCTTGTATACTGTGTGCTCTGGTGTTTTCTGTGACACTCCCACACTGGAGTCAGTGGTGAGCAGTGAGGTTCCTTAATTAATGACCCTGGTTTTAAGTGGGGGACATCACATTATTGGTGGCAGTCTGGCGGGATATTAACCAGATGTCGCATTATTGGTGACAGTCTGGTGGGATATTAACTGGATGTCACATTAATTAGTGTCAGTTTAGTGGGAGTTTTAACTAGGTTTCAGTACCCTGTGGGTAGTTGTCATTAAGGTGTGCACTTTTGACAGCCACAAGGTAAACATTCCAAATTTCAATCCACCACAGTTTTATTCATTTTTTTTAGCTAAATAGTCATGATAACAGGCAAGGATGTCAGCAGAAGATTTTAGCAAGCTGACAAAGATCTAGATGTCTAAGGAGTGTGAAGCCAGAGGATTGGTGCATGGCAGCCTGACCAAGGAAGCAATGATTTCAGCCTTGGTTGCAGCCACAGCTCAGACCAGCCATTCAGAGGATATCCAGTTTGGTGTTGGTGATGTGCTGCCTGCCTAGATGAGACAGTCCACATTTTCTTCAGAGGACCTGAGAATCTGTCTGGAGTTAAGGAGTTTGCAACTGGAGGCTGAGGAGTGACTGCAATGTTTTGAACTGGAATCAGAGGAGAAGCAGTGCCAATATGAACTGGAGACTAAATGGCTGGAGACTGAAGACAGACTGAGGCATTTAGAAGCTGAGGATAATGAGAGACAGCTCTGGCATGAAATGGCGCTTCTAACCCTTGAAGAGGGTCATGAAGGTAATGGGGAAGGGAATAACCAGACTCCAGAAGTTGTAAAGGACAGTAAACTTTTCCCTCAGTACAGGGATGGGGATGACTTTGATAGTTTTATTCTTATTTTTGAGAGGGTATGTAGACAATATGAAGTTGACCCTGAGTTCTGGGTTCGTCTCCTGACTCCTTTACTCCATGGTAAAGCTGTTCAGGCTGTAGCAAAGTTAAATGATGTAAATTGGTTGAATTATGACAAAATGAAATGTTGTTTGCTTGACTGTTTCAAACTTACACCTGAGTCATATAGAAAAAAAGTTTTATGAACATAGACACAGGGCAGATGAAAGTGTACATGATTATATTGCTGACTTAACTACTTACTTTCACAAATTGGTGAATGGGTGCCAGGTTACCAACTTGAGGGAGTGGCAGACCTTTTGGTAAGGGAACAAGCCCTCAGTACTTTGCCTGATGACATGAGTGTCTGGTTAGCAGACTGTAAATGTAACTCTGCAGAAGAGTTGGGGAGAAAAGGTGATCTCTACTCGGCAAGCAGAGCATCACTGCATAAGAAAGGGATACTGAGTGCTGCACATGGACATAAGGGAACCTATGGGTGGTAGTCTAAACCACTCCAACACAGTACACCAGTAATGGGAGAAACTGCTAATCCAAGCGCATGGTTAGAGATTAGATGTTTCAAGTGTAACCAGAGGGGACACATAGCAGCCAAATGTCCATCGAGGCAAGGTGAAAAACAGAAGGGGAGGGAGCCAGTAAGTGCTGATGACAAACTGTTGGTGGTAAGTTGTTTAGAAGTAACTGTGGTGCCAAATTATCACCAAAATTTATATCCTATCTTAGTAGATGGTAAACAGGTAACTAAGAGGGACACAGCTTCTGATATAACCATTGTGAGGCCTGCAGTGTTTAGAAAAAAACAGTACTTGCTTGGGCAGTCCACTCCAGTCAGAGCATTGGGAGGAACCCCATTCCAAATACCTTTGGCTATGTTTCATCTTGAGTGAGAGGGTGGAAGAGGAAGCAAGCAAGTAGGTGTGTTTGAGGATATTCTTGCAGATGTCCTGAAAGGGAATGACTTTGATGATGCAGTACCTTGTGTACATGCAGTGACACACAGTCAGGCTTGGAGAAAGGCATGTAAGTCCGGTAGTCTGGGAGACACCCAGAAAGATCTCATACCTGAAGCTGGGACTGGCATGGTGACTGTTTCAGAGAAGGTGTTGTCTGGTAGCAGTAAGTCTGAATGTAAGCCACAGCTGCTGGTGGGTACTGATGTTCCCTTGGACATGGTGACTGCGAGGCTGGAGGTAAGTAGTGGTACCGAGAGATAGGGAGTTGCAGCTGTCAGAAGTGACTAGGCTTCCTGTGGAAGGGGAGCTGGGGAAAGTCATGAATGTAGAGCTGAGATGGGCTCAACTTATAGATCCTACATTACAAAGCTTGAGGGAGATAGCTAAGGAGGCACCTGAAGCTCAAGGAAGAGGGGAGTCTGTATACTGGAACAAAGGTTTGCTGTATAGATAGCGGACTCCTGGAGGTGGGCTAGAAGGCAAAGTAATATGAGAGTTGGTAGTGCCTAGAGCTTACCATCTACCACTTTTAGACACAGCACATGACATTCCTTTCTCAGGTCATATGGGCATAAGGTGTACTAAGAGATATATTATACAAAATTTCTATTGGCCTGGAATTGCAAGGGATGTGGTAGGATACTGTAGGACTTGCGAACAGTGCCAAAAAGTTGGTAAAGCAGGAGACAAGGCTAAGGCTCCGTTAATGCCTTTACCTGTTATCAAAGATCCATATCAGAGAGTGGCCATGGATATTTTGGGACCCCTCAGTACTCCAAGTTCTACAGAAAAGAAATATATCTTGGTGGTAGTAGACTGTACTACCAGATATCCTGAGGTGGTGGCTCTGTCATCTGTTTTGCCAGAGAAGGTGGCAAATGCTTTGCTAGAAATCTTCAGCAGAGTAGGTTTTCCACAGAAAACACTAACTGACCAAGGTGCCATCTTCATGTAAGACCTGCTGACTTGTCTGTGGAAACATTGTGAGGTGAAACATCTAAAGACCACCCCTACCATCCCCAGACTTATGGTCTTGTGGAGAGGTTAAATTACATTGAAGACTATGCTAAAGGCATTTGCAGACCAGTTTAAAAGGGAGTTGGACAAGTAATTGTCCCATCTGTTATTTGCGTACAAGGAATTACTGCAGGAATCTACAGGTTTTTCACTCTTTGAGTTGTTATACACTGTAGGGTGAGGGGCCTTTAGATTTAATTTGATACGAATGGGAAGGTGAGAGTCAGTCTCACAAAGAGTCTGTTGGGGCTTATGTTCACAGCTTTCAGACAAGACCTAAGGAGCTCATGGGTTTAGCTCAAGATAACCTAGCAGTGGCCCAACAACAAAAGAAGGTGTGGTATGACAGGAATGCTCGAGCCCAAGAGTATGCTGGGGGACAGAAGGTGATGGTACTTGTTCTTGTTACACATAACAAGTTACAAGCAGCTTGGGAGAGACCCTTTGAGATGATGAGGAAAATCAATGATGTGAACTACATGGTAAATTTGGTAGGTAGGAGACAAGGGCACAAACTGTACCATGTGAATATGATGAAACCTTATTATGACAGGGATGCCCTAGTACTGAGCATTTGTAGTGGATGGCAGGTGTAGGAAAGAGTCTGAAAGGGATATGGTAACCGATCTTTTGGGTGAGGCTAAGATTGACAGTTCTGTGGAAGAGATCGCCATATTACAGCAGTTAACTACTAATCAAGTCTGGGACATTAAAACTGTATTGCAGGAATCTGGCGATATGTTCACAGGGAAACCTGGCCGTAGTGACTTGGTGCAGCACCATGTGGACACAGGACCCCAAAATCCTATTAAGCATGTTCCTTACAGAGTACCTGAGAGAGTGAAGCAGACTCTGAAAGAAGAAATAAGGGAAATGCTAGACCTGGGAGTAATTCCAAAGTCTAACAGTCCTTGGACTTCCCCAGTAGTGGTAGAACCAAAGAAGGATGGTAGTGTGAGATTCTGAGTAGACTACCTGAAATTAAATAGTTGCACAGAGTCCGATGCAGACCCCATGCCGAGAACAGATGAAGCCCTAGAATGGCTGGGTGGGGCTAGGTATCTGACCACTATTGATTTGACTAAGGGATACTGGTAGGTACCCTTGACTTCTATTGCTAGAGAAAGGTCAGCTTTTGTAACCCCTTACGGATTGTATGAACTTACCAGGATGACTTTTGGAATGAAAAATGCCCCAGCAACTTTCCAGAGGTAGTAGACTGTATTCTGGTAGGAGCACGAGAATATGCTCCAGCATATTTGGATGACATAGCTACTTACAGACATTCCTGGCAGGAACATCTCCAACATGTTAGGGAGGTCTTGGATAGATATCTTAACAAGCTATTACCAACAAAGTCTTGAGGTTTGGCTTCTCCTCCCAGCCCTTCTACTCACTCACTCACTCACTCACTCACTCACTCACTCACTCACTCACTCACTCACTCAATTAGTAATGTGAGATTTTCCTATGACTGGATGATATTCTCAATCAGGCCCAGCAACTACAACTCATCACATTAATTGAGTGTCTGTATGAGTAAAGTGCCATCTACTTCTATATGTTATCCTGTTAATGTCAAATGGTATATACTGGTTTACTGTTTGGCATAATCCCATACTGCTGCTCCTAGTAACTAATCTTATTTCTTTCTCCACCTTCCTCCTAGGTATTTCCCTAAAACTATCCTGAAAGCAAATAAAATAAAGACAGCAGTGTTCCTATTCAAGGTGCTTCTAAGAGCAATTCTGCCAGCTTCAAACGGCAACTGACTACTGCTCTATTTACTTTAACAAAGTATGTAATTGTCTTAAACACAGTTTTCCTGGCAAAATGTATATAGATAACGAGAACTAAAAGTCTTGTACACCTAGGGAGGTTTAGTATAGGTGTTGTATAGGTTGTATAGGTTAGTACTAGGCTGACTGCCCTTACGAGCCATTTTAAGCCTAGCCAATTATCCCTTGTGAGATTCAAACCCTGCACCTTGTGTGTGTAAGGCAGACACCTTAACCATTAGGCCACCCTGCCAACCAAAACAACAATAAGCTAACTGCCCTTGCGAGCCATTTTAAGCCAAGCCAATTATCCCTTGTGAGACTCAAACCCTGCACCTTGTGTTTGTAAGGCAAACACCTTAACCATTAGGCCACCCTCCCAATGACTGGTGAGTACACTATCATGAACCCCTTGCCATTGCCCTCCCCCCGACTTGAGCTTCATCCACCCTCCACATTCTTGGCTCAAAAAGTGTCCTCTTATTTTACATTGCTGTGACTGCAAATATTCTCTACTCCTTCACCTTTACCATTACTCCTAAAGGTCCTAAAATAAGGAAAGTTGATAATGGATTGTAATTGCTTTTGTAAATAGCAGAATACAGCCACCTACTTGCATTCACTAATAACTTTTCCATTCACCTCAGCTGGGGTTGCTCTGCCTGCTCCATTCCAATGTCATTGACTGTTTCAACTCCATCCTCCTAAATACTCTAAACTCCCTAACACCTTCAAGAACAAGAAGAAAAAAAAACAAAACTGCCCCTTGGCTAACTAAAGACACCAAAGAAATTATGCATCAAAGAGACAAATCCTGGAAACTTTACCAAAAAAGAAACTCCCCGAAACCCTTCTTCAATATACCCAGCTCCATAACCTTGCAAAAAAAAACAAATTATCAGAGACAAAAAAATCCTATTACATTAAACTCCAGTCAAACCACACTAAAAACCCAAGGCAATTCTGGAACTCAATAAACTCACTCCTCATTCCAGGCAGCAAAAAAAATCCCTGTCCAGACCCCAGCAAATCTGATCCAGAAATAGCCTCTTTATTCAGCTTCTTCATCAACTCAATATCAGGACTAACCAAGACTTTTTCTAACAATAACCCCCCTCTGCATTTTCCCTCATCTATATCCTCCCCCCTGCCCACCTACCTCAACTCTCCCCCCATGTTCGAGCTCAAACCAGTCTCCACTAACTACATAAAAAGACTTCTCACCAAACTTAAACCCTGCTCCAATGCCCCTGACAACATCCCCTCATTCTTCCTCAAGTCTGCTGCTGATGGACTCGCACTTCCTATCAGCATCTTA
The DNA here is from genome assembly GCF_019279795.1 of Protopterus annectens. Taxonomy (NCBI): domain Eukaryota; kingdom Metazoa; phylum Chordata; order Ceratodontiformes; family Protopteridae; genus Protopterus; species Protopterus annectens. Next base: position 757,439,287 of record NC_056728.1, on the reverse strand, counting down.
ATCAATAGATCCATACAGGAATCCTATGTCCCCAAACTATGGCATACAGCCTTTATTCTATCTCTCCATAAAGGAGGCAAAAACAATAATATTTCAAACTTCTGCCCCATAGCTCTTCTCTCCTCAATCTCCAAGATGCTAGAAAAATGTATTCACCTACAACTTAAGTCTTTCCTAACTCAAAACCAACTTCTTACCCCAACCCAACATGGTTTCCGACCCAGGCATAGCACTATAACAGCACTACTCTCTTTCTTAGATACAGTCAACCAAGCCCGCGACTCTGGGAAAATAGTATCAACTATTCCGTTAGACCTCTCTAAAGCTTTTGATACTGTTTCTCATACCCATCTTCTGAGCCATCTTTCAAACCTAAATCTTTCACAAAAAAACTCTTCTTTAGTTACTTGTCTGACAGACCTCAGGCTGTAAAATGGAGAAAAAGCACCTCTCCTTTTCTACCCACTCCCACCGGAGTACCCCAGGGATCCATTCTTGGTCCAATGCTGTTCAATATCTTTATCAATAATTTTCACTCTGCTATCCCCAATGTCAAAGTCATAGAATATGCAGATGACTCAACTTTAGTCTGCTCTGCCACCAACCTCCCCAAACTTCTAATCAAGACCCAGACCGCCTTCTCAATCACTAAGTCCTGGATGCTCCAGAACTACCTACTCTCATTGCTAATAAATCCATAATACTACTATTCCCACCCTCAAAAACCTTCCCATATGACAAATCCTCCTTCCAAGTCCTAAGCCAAAATAATTCTCCTATTGAAGTTGTTCCTTTTGCTAAATTACTCGGTGTAACTATAGATGAACACCTAAAGTTTGATATCCACATTCATCAAAATATAAAAAAAAAACATCAAAAACTAGGCATGCTATACAGAAACAATCACTTCCTTTCTCCTTCTACTAGACAAACTCTTGCCTCTACCTATCTGCTTCCCTCCCTAATGTATGGTACTCCCTTATTAACCAACCTATCTTCCTCCATCTCTTCTAAATTTGAAAATTGTTACAACAAAGTTACTAAATTTGTCACCAAAGCCAAATATTCCTCCCATCATTGTAGTGCCCTTCACTCTGTGAACTGGTTAGAACTGCCAGACTACCTGGACTACATCCAACTCACTACAACTCACAGGCTAATATTCAGCCCCACCAAATGCCCCACAATCACTAACATCCTACCCCTATATACCCCAAATAGAACTCTCAGATCTGAGCATCAGAACTTAATCACTGTCCACAAACTTAATCATCCCAACTCCTCCTCTCTTTTTCCTTGGCCAAGAAATGGAATTCTCTTCACTCCTCCCTAAGAACAATGCAGAATACTAACAACTTTAAAACTGAGCTTCACTCTTACCTCTCTTCTAAATGGAAATGTAACTGCATTCTCCCAACCTAGCTCTCTTATCTCTAGTGCATCTAGGTTGCTTATAAGCATGATAGCTTCTCAATGTCTGATAATTTCCACACAATTCTTTACACCCTGTAAATATTGTAAATAATTTTTATTTTACACTCTGAAATGTACTTGTATTTAAATCACATGAAATTTTTGTGATATGTAAATATTGTACATAATTTTCTCTGGTTTGCAATGCTTTTTCTAGCTGCTTCTTTTTATTATACATTTCTGTATCTTTAACTGTATTTTTCTGCGGAGATTATCTCCCCGGGCTTCCACTAAAAATGGCCCCCTGGGCTCAGTGGACTTCCCCTGTCATCAAACTGGAAATAAATAAATAAAATAAGTAAATAAATAAATAAATAACCATTAAACCCAGTAAGTGTTAAGTGAATATGGCAGAGGTTACTTACTTAGGACACAGAGTGAGAAGTGGTAAAATTAGGCCAGAACCTGTCAAGGTGGAAGGTTCATAGGTTCATAGGTAGGTACTAGGCTATTGGCCTAGCCAAAGGTACCCTGGCTTTCGCCACCCAAGAAAATGATTTTCATGTGCCACTGTCGAGCAGAGCCACAGAAGTGATCCCCGGGGTGAATTTCCTATCTCTCATCCAATCATCAAGATTTTTCTTGAACAGTGCTAATGAGGAGCTTTGTTTGATATAGATAGGTAGGTAGTTTGTTCCAGAGTATGGGAAGTCTCTGGGACAGGAATCTATCCCTCCAGCATGTTCTGTTTATTGTGGTGACGAGGTTTAGGTCCCTAGAGCATGTAGCTCGTAGGGATTGGGATTTCTTTAAGTGGAGCATGTCTAAAAGCTCTGGGTTTGACATAGCTTTGTGTGTTAGGCAGAGATTGCCTCTGAGTAGGCGATATGCAATGGAGTAAAGCTGCAGTTTTTTGAGACGGTCTGCATAGGGCATCTCTTTGAGGCCAGTAATCCTCTTTGTGAGGTATTTCTGTGGCATTTCCAGTTGTTGTAGATGTCTTGTGAGGTACATACCAAAAGGGGCATTGTACTCTATAATGGGTCTAATGAGTGACGACTAGAGGCGAACAATGACCTCTTTTTTCCTGGATGAGAAACCTTTTGTGATGAGGTGTGCCACATAGAAGGATTTTCTGACTACTGTGGCAATGTGATTATCAAAGGAGAGACTACTGTAAACCTGTGTCCCCAGGTCTCTTATCACACTTTCGATGTTAAGTAGACTACTTAACTTGTGTGGTAGTTCATGGGTACTGAGTTTTTACCAAAAGGAATGACAATGCACTTTTTGGCATTGAGCTTGAGGCCATGGCTTTGACACCAGGCATCTGTCTCAGCAAGGCCCTTTTGTAGGATGTCCACATCTTTTGGAGTTTTGATTATGGCTCCTAGTTTGCAGTCATTTGTGAACTTCGTTAGCCAAAGACCTTCTCTGTTGGCCTGTACTTCAGATAAGTAGATACCAAACAGGAGAGGACCCAGGACTAAACCCAGTGGTACTCCACTTGTCACTGGTCTGAAGCTGGATTTGGAGTCTGCTACTTTCACAGTGTGGGTTCTGTCAGTGAGCCAGTTGGCAACCCATCTTGTAACATAGGGATTTATACCTAGTTTAGTGAGTTTATCTATAATTCCAGAGTGGGGGATGGTGTCAAAAGCCTTGGCGAGATCTAGATAGGCTGTGTGAACCACCTTACCCTCATCTACGACTTTGGTGACTGCTTCAAAGAAGTCTATCAGGTTTAGGAGACATGATCTGCCTTTTACAAACCCGAACTGGGTGGGGTCCTGAGTTTGGAGATTACCAATGTCATTGTTTATAAGTTCCATGATGAGACGCTCCATAGCCTTGCAGACCAGGCTCGTTAGGCTAATGGGGCGGTAGTTTCCGGGGTCTGTGGTGGCTCCCCCTTTGTGGAGTGGGATAACTGTCACTGTGCGCCATTCAGTGGGCACATAGCCTGAGGTGAGGCTATGATTGAACATGGTACTTAGGTGGGGTGCCAGTTCATTCTGTAGTTCATGTAGAACACAGCCTGGGATGTCGTCAGGTCCCATGGATGCTGTGTTCTTGGCTTTGGATAGTGTATTTTTTAACTGTGCAGCCGTGATTACAGGAACTTTGCATTCTTCTGGTATAGAGATGGGCCCTTTAGGGGATGACAGAGGGGTAAAGTTAGCACTGAACCTATCTGCCAGGATGTTGGCAATATCCGTTGGTTCTGTATATTTAGTGCCATTGTGCTGTAACTCAGAGCAGATCTGAGTGTTGCCATTGAGATTCTTGACATAGCTATAGAATGCCTTGTGGTTGTCTTTAGAGTCAGTGGCAATTTTGTTTTCATAACTAGCTTTGGAGGATTTTATGAGGGATCTCAGCTTCTTACTGAAGCTGACCAGGGAGTTTCTCCAATCATGGGATTTTACTCTTTTTGCAACAGTTTCTTTCTTCTGTTGTAGAGTTTGTTTATGGCAGGGGACCACCAGATTGGCTTCCTTTTTTTGGAGGATAACATCTTGGTTCTGTTAGGGATTGCATGATCCATGCACTCATGTAAGTGCTTATAAAGTGCATTTGTGTAGGATTCAGCAGTCATGCCTCTATTGTCCATCAGCATGGGGGTCGTGACGTTTGCCACTTCTGTCTTCTGTGGTTTCCCTAATGAGGGTGGGGGAGGGATGTGGATGTCTAGGGTGATTAGCTTATGGTCGGATCTGACCAACGAGGAATTGACCTCTGGTGTGGAGCACCAGTTGCCCATGTTGGTAAAAACCAGGTCTAGGATATTGCTGCCCCTGGTGAGGGTGTGGATAAGTTGATCCATGGCATTGGAATTTATGAATTCCAGAAAACGTTGAGCACAAGAGTTGGTACATGAGTAGTTTTCCCAGTTAATGGTAGGGTAGTTGAAATCGCCAATTATTAGGGTGTTAGGTTGTACCCTAATATTTTCCAGTGTATTAGGAAATGAGGAGTGGGAATCCTGGGGCATGGTGGGGGATCTATAGCAAGCTACAATTTGGATTGCGGTCTTGCCCAGAGTTAGTTGCACTTGGATAATCTCGGATGCATTATGCTGAGCAACTAGCCTGGAGGTGTGGATATCCTTAATGAATATGGACACGCCTCCGCCTTTAGTGTTTCGGTCCAGGTTAGGTGGTTAAAAGGTGTGGTATGAATTATAGCCTGGTAATGCAGGGGTACTCTCTGGAGCCTTGAACCAGGCTTCTGTCACTGAACAGATGTTGATGTTCTCCATTTTAAGGAGTGCCTCGAGAGACTGCATTTTGAGGTTTAGACTTTTAGCATTGAGTAGTAATACCCTCAGATTTTTCTTGCCTGTACCTGTTAGGGTGGTGAATTTGTCATTTGAACCTTGCCTAAAAAAAGGCACTATAGGGGTGGCTAGAGCCTTAGCCAGTATCCGGAATCCCAGTGGCGACAGGTGCAGGCCATCTCTGGCAAAGCATTGTGGCTTGTCAATCATGTCATCCCAGGCAGACAGATACTGGATACCCTTAGAATGACACCAGAAGCTTAGCCAATTGTTGAAGTCAATCATTTTGTCCTTGGTAGTGTGACAGTGGTGAAGAATGCAGTGGGAGTGACAGATCCATTTAAGGTGGAGGTGGGATTACATCAAGGATCAGCTCTGAGTCCTTTCTTATTTGCAGTGGTGATGGACAGGTTGACAGATGAGATCAGACAGGAGGCCCCGTGGACTATGATGTTTGCAGATGACATTGTGATCTGTAGTGAGAGTAGGAATCAGGTTGAGGAGACTCTGGAGAGCTGGAGATATGCTCTAGAGAGCAGAGGAATGAGGGTCAGCAGGGCTAAGACAGAATATATGTGTGTAAATGAGAGGGAGGGTAGAGGAATGGTGAGGATGCAGGGAGTAGAGTTGGTAAAGGTGGACGAGTTTAAGTACTTGGGATCAACAGTTCAGAGTAATGGTGAATGTGGAAGAGAGGTGAAGAAGAGAGTACAGGCAAGGTGGAATGGGTGGAGAAGAGTGTCAGGAGTGATTTGTGACAGACGGGTATCAGTAAGAGTGAAAGGGAAGGTCTACAAGAGTGTAGTGAGACCAGCTATGTTATATGGGTTGGAGACAGTGGCATTAACAAAAAGGCAGGAGTCAGAGCTGGATGTGGCAGAGTTAAAGATGTTAAGATTTGCAATCGGTGTGACTAGGATGGATAGGATTAGGAATCGGTATGTTAGAGGGTCAACTCATGTTGGACAGTTTGGAGACAAAGCAAGAGAGATGAGATTGCGTTGGTTTGGACATGTGCTGAGGAGGGATGATGGGTATATTGGGAAAAAGATGCTAAGGATGGAGCTGCCAGGTAAGAGGAATAGAGGAAGGCCGAAGATAAGGTTTATGGACGTGGTAAGAGAGGACATGCAGGCGGTTGGTGTGACAGAGCAAGATGCAGAGGATAGGAAGAAATGGAAAGAGATGATCCGCTGTGGCGACCCCTAACGGGAAAAGCCGAAAGAGAATGATGATGACTGTGGTATCATTCTGGGTGATGGCATGATGCTACTCAGGGCTAGGGTCATACCTGCCTGGGCTACAAGATCGGACAGCTCCTCCATGTTGCTTTTCATGTAGTCCAAGGAGGTACGTCTCAGGTCATTCACACCAACATGGACAATGACAGAGTCATATTTGTACTTGTTGTGGAGTGACCTGAGTGCATGCATTATGTGGCAGATCCTGGCACCCGACAGCCAGCTGACAGTAACTTTCTCCTTGTTTAGCCTGGTGAGTGGAACATCAGTGTGCCTGACTATAGAGTCACCTATGACTAGAGTGTTGGGTACGTTGTTATGCCTTATGGGCTGTGGTTGAGTGGCACACTGAGTTTGTGGGCTATGTGTCATTTGGGTTGTGTTGGGGGGGTGGAGGTTGCTTGTGTTTCTGCTTTGGAGGTTCCTGTTGCTTGGGCAGGTTTTTAATGAGAGCCTCTGCGAATGTAGGTGTGTGTTTTGTGTTTCTATGTGTGTGTTTTGGTGGTGTAGGTTTTGAGGGGCTATGTGCTGAGTGTGGTGTGGTGCAAGTGCTTACCTTCTCCTCTTGACTGTCTAGTACAGTCTTGGGTGAAGAGAGCTTTGCTTCCAGTTTGGCTATATAAGTGCATCTCTCACAGGTTGTAGTGTTGGGTGGTAGGAGGAGAGGGTTGTCTGTGTACATGAGGCAATTACTGCATTGCCCCACGATGCCCAGATTCATCAGGTAGACAGGAGAAAACACTGGGGGATGACCCTTAGACATGCCTCGATAGGTGCTTATTTGTTAAGTACTAGAAACTGTTTTCCTCTAGACAGTGAAGAAAGTTGAGTGCTGTAGTAATTTGTAGCTTATTTAGTGCTTACAATAAGTTCTGAACAAGTGCTGAAACAAAAAAACTGGCTAGTTCTAAGAAACAAAATTAAGCCAGAAGGCTTCCCTCCAACACATAACAGCTTGGGCCCTAGAAGCCTACAAATAGTCCTGGACACAGCAAATCTATATCCAGGCTAGACTACCCACAGGAAAGGCAGGAAACAAGCTTAGAAATTTTTTTTTTCTTTTTAGTGGAAAGAGAGAAAGGAATAGCAGAAACTAAGCTGATTGGCCTTCTCAAATGTTCTCCCTGTACTGGGTAGAATGAGGTAATGACACTAGACTGGGAGGAGGGTCCCAGATCAAATTTACACTAGTAGCGGGCAACTGCAAAGCCACCAACTATAAAAACACTATACCAACAGGGAGGGAAGGTGGGAAACAAACTGCAGAAATGTTTCTCACAGCTGAAAAGCAGCAGTGAGCCTTTAAATGAAAGTTTTAAACAGCTAAAGGAGCCTCTAGAAAAAAAGAGTTTAACTGCAACAAGTTATCAGAAACAAATGACCCAACAGATGCTTAATAAAAGTGGATAATTTCCAGTTAATACCTCACACACAGTGAAACTAGCAAGAAAAATACACAGTACACAAAGTGCTATAAATAACAAAGAAATAAAGAACAAAATAAACACAAAACAGGATACTTAATGTTATATATTATAGCTCTGAGTTTGCTCAGTGTCCTTCCTTCGATTAGCTCAGTGTGAAATGGCAGAACACTCACAACTGAACTTCTTAGGTAACAGAAAGTTGAAACCTGAGACAGCTTTTAAGAAAGAAATCTCAAAAGAACCAATGAGGTGCTTAGTCTAAGCTGTAGTCCAGGTGACCTCAGTCAGCCAATGACCTCAAACAATTCTCTCTCACTGAAATGCCTGATGGCTTTAGCTAAACCAAGATGTCCCTGAATATGTGCTCAGACACACAGCCTCCACAAACACTAGGCCCAAATACAAGCCTGGATATGGAAATGCTACAAATATCCCCACTACTTAGAAACAAACTGCAGAAATGTTTCTCACAGCTGAAAAGCAGCAGTGAGCCTTTAAAGGAAAGTTTTAAACAGCTAAAGGAGCCTCTAGAAAAAAGAGTTTAACTGCAACAAATTATCAGAAACAAACAACCCAACAGATGCTTAATAAAAGTGGATAATTTCCAGTTAATACCTCACACACAGTGAAACTAGCTAGAAAAATACACAGTACACAAAGTGCTATAAATAACAAAGAAATAAAGAACAAAATAAACAAAAAACAGGATACTTAATGTTATATATTATAGCTCCGAGTTTACAAGAATTCAAGAGTGACCAGTTCCTGTTACTAAGAAACAAGTGAGAGCATTTCTAGGGACAGTGGGGTACTATAGGAAATTTGTGCCTAATTACAGTAACATAGCTGCACTGCCTAATGAGTAAGAATAAACCAAACAAGGTAATGTGGACCACAGCCAGAACAATGTAGTGTGGACCACAGATTGTGAACAGGCATTCCAAAAACTTACAGAGATTTTGGGAGGACCCCCTGTGTTAGCCAGCCCAGATAACAATAAATAATTTATTGTATACGTAGATGCCTCAAATTATTGGGTGGGGGCTGTACTTAGCCAAGTTTCCGCAGAGGGAGAAGAGCATCCAGTGATATATCTGAGCCATAGACTCCAGCCTAGAGAAGAGTGTTATGCAGCCATGGAGAAAGAGTGTGTGTCCATAGTATGGGCACTGCAAAAGCTGCAGCCCTATCTTTAGGGGAGAAAATTATCTGTACTCACAGATCATAACCCTTTAACATGACTTAATAGGGTCAGTAAGCAAAATGCCGAGTTACTGAGGTGGAGTCTAGCATTGAAAGCATATGATATGACCATACAATACTTAAGGGGGTTAATAATGCCAATGCAAATTGATTGCCCAGGAGAGGAGTGGGTTAATATTCCCAGGTAGACCTATTTTTCTCAAGTGTCAGTTTTCAAGGTTCACTTGAAAATCATGCTTGAATCATAAGAGGGAAAGAAATGCGAAGAAAATGAAAACACTGTCATCTGTGTTAGCATGTCTAGCAGAAGATTTGTGTATATTCTAAGATTAACTTGTATTGTGTGCCAGCATGTCTAATTGTGAAAATGTAAATAAGTTTTTAAAATGTGGAATATTTCTCTGTTTATAAAAAAACGTTTAAAGAATCAGTCAATGTTTTGATACATGTCTAATTGCACATGTTTGCGAGGTAGATTCTAAAGTACAAACTGTCTGTGGAGAATCAGCTGATAAGTAGGTGATGTCATTAGAATGTTCCTGGTTACTATGTAGTTATTTGAACAGATGATTGACAGGAAAAAGAACTTTTCCAAACAGTTGATGGTTATTTTTAAAATAAGACAGTTGAGACGGTTAGCCTGCACTATAAAAGAGACTGCTGCAGTCAGTTATAGTGCTGTGCAGTGGATACCTAAGAAAACGGACTCACCAAAAACTGTAAGCCTGCCTTTCCTTGCTGTTATGCTTTAGATTAGATCAGGGATAGTATTCTCTAGTTAGATTAGGAAAGTTTAGTTATTTAGATAGAGTTTTTCTAAGATGATGGAGTTCTATCCTAACTGGTGACTGAATTTTGGTGTTTATTGAAAATTATTGATTTACATTATTGTAATCACTTACTTATTATTAAATGTTTCTTCATTATTTTATATTGTGGCTGGACAATCAGTGTGTTTTTTAGAGATTAAAGAGTGTTTATACCTGTTTGATACTCCCTAGGTCACCTCGAATACCTGGCTGTTTCTGGTCATAGCTATCATTTTATTTTGATATTTAATTTTTAATATCTGAGCACCCTTTGAAGGGCGTGTAGACCTATTTGACTCTGGTGGCAGCATTTACCATTTGTACTGGGGATGGATACAGCTGAAAATCTCTGTCAGTCTTCCCATAAGTGTTAGAGAGTGTGAGATTTGAATTTATTTTGAGTGTGAGTGTGTCAGAGGTCTTAAACTGGAACACATTGCTCTGAAGTGCATAATAAAGGATTACATTTGGGGTGGATAGAGGTATATAGTCCATTCCCAGGAAACAGAGCATGTTCCTGTTGTGCTGTTAAAGAAATTGTAGAATTTTGCTGTTGTGTGCTCTGGTGTTTTCCGTGACAGTCCCACACTGGAGTCAGTGGTGAGGGTTGAGTCTGCTTAACTACTGAACCAGGTTTTAAGTGGGGGACATCACATTATTGGTGGCAGACTAGTGGGATATTAACCAGATGTCACATTATTGGTGGCAGTCCGGTGGGATATTAACTGGACTTCACATGTTTAGTTAATTTTACCGCTGCTAAACATTTGAGTAATTCCAGTCCTTCTCTTTCTGACAAGGATGGGGAGACTGTGGATAACTATGGGAAAAATGCATGCTTCTGAAAATATTATTATCAGTATTTTGAATAACCAGGCTTATATTTTAAATTTTATTTTGAGTAATTGAGATTGTATGAGGAATGTTTTGTCTGCATTTTAAATAACTTATTTTTTTTCTATTGCACAGGTCATACCAGTCATTGTATACAGTGTATATGACTTTGTTAATACTTCTTCCAGTGCTATGGCTACTGGTACTGTTTTGAGTAGGTTTGCATGACTGCATTTTCAGTACCTCCCAGATGATGTTCAAAATGAGATTTTACATTCTCCTTTGGACAGAGATTTAGTTACTGGCCCATTTGCTGCAGATGTGAACAAAAATGTGATGAATGGGGTAAGCTGATACAAGGAATGTCTGAGATTTTTCAGCTCTCCTTTTTCAAGGGATTCTCTAACTCCTATTTACTTTCGGTAAGAAACAAAGCAAACAGTCTCAGCAAAATACAGGTAAACAGATGTTTAAAAAGAAATGACAAGTAGGTTCCAAAAAGAATTCTGTAAACGCCCAAAACCAAGGACAGTTCAATAAGTCAGAATAACTATTTAAGAAACTTTTTCTTTCCACCTGTCCTTTCTCATACACTGTCCCAGGGAGTGACAGAACCAATTTTCCGTTCCCAGGTGGGAAAGGGTGGTGGTGGGGGGGTTATTCAAGAATATTTTTAGTGAAAATGCTGGGGGATCAGTTCTGGATCTTTCTTTCCTAAACCTGTTTGTGATAGTGCCCAAATTCAAAATCATGTCACTTCACAACCTGTTACCTCTTCTTCCTCTTTCAAGTTTCCTTGTAACACTAGATTTAAAAGATGCTTATCATCACATTCCTATTCATCCAGACATTAGACGTTTCCTAAAGTTTTGTGTGTCTGAATCACATTACCAATTCAATGTCTTACCATTTGGACTATCCACTACACCAAGAGTGTTCGCAAAGTGACTAGCTCCAGCTATAGCTCATTGCAGGCTACAGGGTATCCACATGTTTATTTATTTAGTTCACTTGCTTATCTTTGCAGTGACATGTTCAAAGTATCAGGAATCTCTCCTTTGGGTGAGAGATCTCTTACACAAGCTGGGAGTCCAAGAAAACCTTCAAATTCCTTCTCAAAGAATTGTGTTTCTGGGATGTCAACTAGACACCACAGTTCAAAAAGCTTTTCTTTCGCAAGAAAAATAGATCTTTATCTAAATCTATTTCTAAGGATTTCCACTCAGACTTTGGTCACTATGAGGGAATACCTCTTCCTGGAATCTATGATTCTCATGATACTCCTGGCAAGACTCCATATGAGGAAGATCAAGTGGTATCTGAAGTCTCTTTGGTCCCAGTACTAGCACCCCTTGTCTTTTCAGACCCTAATGCTGGGGTTTGTCAGAAGGGAATTCACTTGGTAGAGCCAACGGATATCCCTAAATCCAGGTCTCCCCTTCTCCTTCCCTGTCCCAAAGCAGTCAGTTATGAGAGACACCTCGGACTTTGCTTGGGGAACAGTTTTAGGAGGGATAAAAGTACAAGATATGTGGGACACCAAGGACAGATGTAAGCACATAAATAAAAAAGAGATGCTTACCCTGATCAAGGCACTCAACTTTCTGAATCATCTTTGATCTCAGAACCTCTTCAAGTTGCTACAGACAATACCACAGTCATGTGGTACACCAACCAGCAGGGGAAACCAGGTTATACCCCCTCTGCAGACTAGCCATGTTAGCTTGGGATATAGCTTCACAACACAGTCTCACTGTGCAAGCATCCTACATTCTGTCAGAGGAAAATTGTGTGGCAGACAAGCTGAGCAGGACAAGGGCAGACCTTCATGAATGGAAACTAGATCATGGGGTCTTCCAAGATTTGATACATTTTTGTGAATTCCTCAAGTCGACCTCTTTGGCTTCTCTTTGAACAATCAGCTGACAGGATTATGCTCTGAACTTCATGCAACAAGGCCTGGAAGATAGAAGCCTTTTCTTTTATTTTCCTTTGGACATTAATGGTTTTGTATGCTTTTCCACAATTTCCACTAATATCCTGGACACTTTTGAATACTCAGAAGGAATTACCCAAAATCATTGTGGTGACTCCCTTCTAGCCCAAGAAACAGCAGTCACTTCTTTTGGAAATGGCCGGGGCAATTACTACAAGCTTCCTTATAGAATGGATCTACATATATATGATCGGACTGTTTAATACACCCTGACCCCAGTCAGCTTCACCTGACTACCTGGATAATAGCGTCTTATTTCCTTTTAAGCAGCTCGGCATCAGGTACTAATGGATACAAGAACATCGGCTACCAGAAAAGCATGTATTAGCAAATGGAAAAGGTTTTCTTGTTAGTGCCAACAACATAACAGGCACCCATTCAGGGCTAGTTGTTATCTGGCTTTACAATAATTGTGTGACATACTACCCTATGACCTTTCTTACTCTTCTATCAAGGTCCATTTATCAGGCATTTCAGCATGTTTACCCACCGTTTTTTTCTTTCAATGCATTCTAATGTCAAAATGTTTTTGAAAGGAGTTTGGCATAAGAGACCTCCAAGACAAATGGTGGCCTTTCCTTGGGATCTTAATTTTGTGTTAGGGAATCTAAAACTTGTTCCATTTGAACCAGCTAACCTGTCTGACTTGAGGTCTTTAACATGGAAAACAGGTTTATTGATTGCTCTGACTTCTGCAAGGTGTATCTGAGTTGCAAGCTCTCATGGTGAGTAAACCTATCTCATTTTCCACAGAGACAGTGTTTCTTTGAGAACTAATCTTTTTAATATCTAAAGTGGTATCTAAGTTTACTTTAAGCCAAACTATCAATCTGTCTGTTTTCTTTCTTGAACCTAAAACTGAGAGAGAAAGGATGCTCCATAAATTGGATCTCCAAGACAACACAGGCACTATCTTGGCAGAACAAAATCTTTCAGATGTTTGGATCTTTTATTAATTTCATGTGAAGGTAAGAAGAGGGGGCATCCTGTGTCAAAGCAGAGTATTTGCAAATGGTTGTCTAAGGCTATTACCTTTGGATACTCACGACAATAAAACTATTTCAGTCAGGGTCAAGGCTCACTGTACCTGGTCCTTGGCTTCATCTATGCCTTTTTGGAAAGAGTTGAATTCTAGAAGTATTCTAGAAGCAGCAACTTGGTCCTCTATACATACATGTACAGGGCATTATGGGCTTGATTCCTTCTCTAAATCTAGATCAGGCTTTGATAGGACCATTCTCCTGGGGATCATGGACCCTTCCTCTTCCACCACCCAACTATAGTAAGCCAGGATAATCAAAATGAAATAAAATAAACAAACCGACCAACAAATTATTAAAAAACAAAAAACGGAGCAGGCAAACAGATGCTTTACTGAACCGAAGCTCATTTACTATGACAATATGTTAGTGCTTTCATTTAAACACTGTTAAACTTCATCAGACAACTTTTACATGTACCAAATACATTTAAATAGTTTAAAAAGCCCGCCAAATCATTACAGAACTGGAAATTACGTCTAAATATAAAAATATTCCCCCTTCTAAATTACCAAATGATTACCACAATAAATGTAACTATACAATAATTGAATAAGCTGAATACACTAAATACAATAAATACACATAACCTACGGACATACCAGCCTACTTAAAGCTAAGATAATCTACACATATAGCTTAGGCTACTGCAGCAGTGATCAATATAAAGAATATAGTACAGCTGTGTACGTAAACTTACCATAACAGTAGATGCTTCAATGGTCACTGTTGCAGTAGCCACTCCCTTCCTCTTATTTTTGAGTACTTTGTGCCTAGGTATGGACATGGATTTTTTTTATTTTTCTGGCATTATTCTTCAGTGCTTTAGTCTCCCTCTCTCTGTTAGTATGAAAGCTTTGATTGGCTTGACAGGCCAACCCAATTTTTAGTCAGCTCAGCTCAAGCTGAATAATGGTTTAGACATGTGGAAGGTACCCTGGAGCTTTGGAACATGACTGACTGTTATATACTCTGCAGAATGTAACCCATATAGCTTAGGCTACTTCAGCAGTGATTATGCCAACATTTACTGTTATGGTAAGTTTACTTATACAACTGTATTTTTCTAGCGCTTTGAGTATTTGGTCCTACTACTGGGTGCCTGGTGCTATGAAAAATTACAATATTCACATGACAGGATGGCTGCTGCTGTGGAGTGCCTTCAATCAGTGAATTTAAAACCAGCTTGCCACAGTAAGATCTTGGAGGTTTGAGAGGCTGTTAGGAAGTCTTTCCCTTTGACCACTTTTAAAGCAAAATGAAAAGGCTGTTTATCTGGGCTGAGAAATAGAGTTTCACCTTGGTCTTTAAATCTCCACTTTATCTGTCCTGTCATATATCAGGCATCATTTTAATATATTCTTCAGTTATTCTATCATCCTAGGACATATGTTATCCATCTCAGCAAATCATGATTAAATAAAATAGACTGATTAAACAGTTTCTGAAGGAGACCTTTCATCCCCATCTCTGCTTTGGGACTCAAATGTCATTGATGGCAATCTGATGCATAGTCTGTTCATACCATTTGGTTTAGTAAACTTGAGACTTAAGTCTTGGAAGGTGGTCTTCTTGGTAGCCATCACTATTATCCATTGGATTTCTGAGCTTCATGCTCTTATCTCCCTTTTTTAATTTCTCCAAGTCTATTGGGTTTCTAATACCACGACAGGAATGGACCCCATTCCTAAGTCAAAGAGCGATTAAAGTTCCTGAAATTAGTATTGTTTCAGTACCTGATGTTAGCCAAAAGTGCTCTTTGCAGTATCCACAATGTGCCCATTAATGACTCCTTCTGCAATTCGTATGGAGTTACATGTATTGGTAACATAGCCAAGTATGATTGTGAATTCTTGTTTATAAGACTTATTGCCACTACTGCTGGAAATGTCTGGGTATCCTTCTTCCACATTGGCCTCATTTCTGCCTGAAAATTCTGATATTTTATGACTTTGTCTTGCTCTCTCTGTATGTAAGACATTGTAGTCACTGGGTGTAGCAATTTCAATAATCAATGCTACTTTTGTCCCCTTTTCATGGACTACTATATCTGTTTTTTCACATCTATTTTTGAACTGTTGGTAATGGGTGATCCCATGTGATATAAACTTCATCATTTTCTATGATGCTTTGTGGCTCATGTTTCCCATGTTTGTCAGTCACTTCAATACCATAGTGTTTGCACAATCCCCAATGCAACAGTCTTGCCACATTATTATGCCTTTCAGTATACGATCCTTCTGCCATTAGTACATCACCAGCTACAAGATGTGTGACTGTTTCCAGTTCTGTTTTACAAAACCTACATTTGTCCATTTCTCCCACATGTTAAAAGGACTTTGTAAATCAACATGTATGTAGTCCACTATCTTAAGCCACCAATATTAACCTTTCATCTTTTGTTTTAAATTCACCTCTCCTTAATCGTTCCTTCGCTTGATACTGATCAACATAAGGTTGCTCCAAGAGTTTCCTATATTTGCAGCTATATTTATGCATTTTTCACATTTCCTGCCTTCTCATCTGATCCTTCACTTTATAGTCTTTCTTTTATTTTTTGGCACATTCAGTTGCTGCCTGATTTTTATCTACTTCTGGTTTGATTTCCATTCCCGCTTGACACCAATATGCTCCTGCTAAACTAAGCAGGGAAGTCATGTTAGACTTTTTCTCCTCATGTTTAAGAACTTTCACTACATTTGGGTCTTCTGAAGTCAACAGCTACAATATATATGCAGTCCCATGAGTGCAGATCTATACATGTAATCAATTTTGAGGCAGCCCATACCTCCTTCAGAACATGGGATATATAATCCTGGTATGCACTGATTTTTATAAATCATTTGATGAGCATGAAACATCCTTCTTGTTTTCCTGTCTAACCTGTCCAACACATTTTGGGACCAATCACTCCAAAGCTGTAAGTTAAGACAGGAAGAATTAATTGGTTTATAGCTTGGATTTTGTTCCTAGATGTCAGTGCTATTTTACGTATTAATTTAAGCCTTCTAAAATATTCCTTTCTGAGCTTTATTCGCAATTGTTCATGTTTTATTGTTGATCCTTCATCAGTTCACAAATATTTATATATTCCCTCTTGCTAAAGCTCTTTTATATTACATTCCTGTCCCAAACTGATGTTTTCTTGGTGCTGCAGCTTTCCTGCTTTAAAGGTTGCTTTTGCACATTTACCATGACCAAATGACATTCTTATATCACCTGAAAAAAATTTAACCACTTGCAGTTGTGCTGTCAGTTCCTCATCTGATGAACTGTACAGTTTTAAATCATCTACAAAAAGAAGATGAGAAGTTTTTGCACTTTGTTGTTTTCTAGGAGCCAAATTATAGCCATTACTTAATCTGTTAAGTAGACAGCTTAATGGGTTAAGGGTAAGACAGAATAGCAGCTATGACAGTGAGTCACCCTGGAATATCCCTCTTTGAATTTTTATCCCTGGAATAATAATTTGTCCTTTATCATGGCTTAATTGCAAAGTGGTCTACCACTGTTTTATGGTCACTGTAATATAATCAATCAGTGTAGGGTGTATCTTATACATTTTTTAAGCATTCTTTTATCTGTGAATGTGGTATACTCTCAAATGCTTTTTTGTAGTCAGTCCATGCCATACTTAGATTTTTCCCCTTTTTACAGTTCTCCATTATGACTTTATTTAGCAACAAATGATCCTTTGTTCCATATAACTTAATTTTATTACCATTTTGTTCTATTGCCATGATTGAGTTTTCTTCTAAATGACTATAAACTCTGTTAGCATCAATTCCAATGTATAGTTTATATGTCATCGGAAGGCAAGCTACTGGTCTATAATTTTTAGGACAACTTGCAACTTCACTCTTAAGTAGGAGCATTGTTTTTCCTGTTGTTAACCAGGCTGGTGTCTGTCCGGGGTGCGGATATAAATATTTCTTACTCGTGGCTAAATCTTCATGCAAATATGTTAATAATAAAAATTAGGTACTGTATCTGGGCTTGGGGTTTTCCAGTTAGAGTAATTTCTTAACTTTATTTCAATCTCTGTGGTTGTTACTTCATGCCATTTCATGTTCTGTACATTTGAACTTCTTATTCTTTCTTTTACTTCTTCTATCCATTTAGCATTTTTGTTATGTTCCACAGGATCTTCATAGATATTTCTCCAAAATTAATCTATTTCTTCTTTTTTGGGTGGTCTTTCAATTCTTTTTGCCTTGTTTCCCAATTCTCTATAAAACTTTTTGAGGTCATCAATAAACTGCTTAATTTGTACTTTTCCTTTATATTTATCTGCATATCTTCCAAATGTTGCAATTTTTAGTTTTATATTTGCAATAGTGCAATATAGATCCTGATCTGTTCTAATAGTACTGTGTGCTGCTTTGATTTATCTATCTTTCTGAGTATTTTTGTTGATCTGTTCCCTCTTCTATAATCTTCTAACAGTGACACTTCTTGTCTTAATTGCTTTATAGTTTTCTCTATTCGATACTTCCATGTTGGTATTCAATTTCTCCCCTTCCTTTCCCTTACTGCCTCATGTTCTTGTGGTAGAACTTTATCTGTTATTAATTTAGCTGCACAGTAATGTATCCTGTTTACATCTGTTATATCGCTTGGCTCTCTATGGACAGTCCTAATTACTGTGTTCATTTGTTTTATCAAACTTTTAACTTTTGGGGTTTTATTGACCTACTGCAGTCTATTTCTTTCATTGATCTTAATATGTCTATCTGTATTAAATCAAGCAACTCTTCTTTTAGATCATTTTCTTCTAAACTGAAGATGCATATTTTGTTCTCCATTTTCTCCAGGTGCTGTATAAAAAGTTCCATAGCATCTTCCTGTGGCACATTCTCTTCAATTTCATCCTGTGTCATATGTTGTTCTGTCATATGGGAGCTTTCTTATTTGTCTTCTTATTTTTTTGTATCATAAAGTTTTCCGTGTCCAGATTCCTTTGCTTGTATTTCTCTTCAATAATCTTTGGTGCTGCTTTTTTGAATTGATTAATTTTGCTTTCTCCTTTGCATAAATATTACACAATATTAAATCTATTTTCCTTTCCTGTCTATATTTCTTCTTCAGATGTCTCTTGATCTTCCTGTTTCTCCTTACTTTGGGGACTCCTTCTATTATGCTGCGATGTAACTTGTGTTAAACCTTCTACACCAAATCCTTCACTTCGCAGGCATTCCATAACTTCAACTTTTATTTTTTAATTTCTGCTTTACTATCTTCTTTTCTACATTCCCTCTTTGGGATATTATTTTATTTATTATGAAATTGTCCATATCTGGATGCCTTTGCTCGTATTTCTCTTCGAATATCTTTGGGGCTGCCTTTTTTGTATTGATCAATTTGGCTTTCAGCTTTGCATAAATATTGCACCATATCAAATCTCTCTTTCTTTCCCATGTCCATATTTTGCTTTTATACTTTTCAAAGCTCCCTAGGTTTTGTTGTTTATATTTTTGCACTTCCTCAGATGCTTCTTTTTCCAAACAGATCAAAGTTTCTTGGTCTATATAATGTTTTTCACAAATATGTTGTATTAATGAACACAAATTTTTATTTGAAGCTTTTGACATTTTTTCTTGTGGAAGTATTTTTGTTTCCTCTAATTTCTCTCTTAATCTTTTTGTATATCTTGTGTCTGGAAATTCTGGACTTTTTGCATAAAAGTAACAATACATAATTTCTTTCTTATCCTCAGTAGTCCACTCTATTGTCTTTATGGCTCTTCTTTGGCCTATCAGTTTTTGTGATATTTGTGGACTACTGCATCCTTCTATAATGGGGAGGGGGGAATCCTCCCCCTGGGCCTGGCCTGGCTCCATTGTATGTATGTATGTTTCCATATTTTGAGGATTCTACACAGTCCTGGCATGAGTGTGTCTAACAGGATTGGGTAATTTTTTTATCCTGGGTTTTGTGCACCAGCTTTCTTTTTTTAATTTTTGACCTGCTTCTGTCCATGATATATGCTATATAAAATGGAGTCTGTATATCAGTGTCATCTTGGTTAGATTTTATGAAAAACAGGGTCCACCTCATGAAGGTACTCAGCAAGACTTGAGGATGAATTGAATTTCAGCAGTGCTACTCTCCTTTGCTTGCTGACTTATCATCTCTCCATTCATTCCCTTACCTCTTTTTTAACTTCTCCAAATCTTTTGGGTTTCTAATGCCATGACAGGAATGGACTCCATTCCTAAGTCAAAGTATGATTAAAGTTCATGAAATTAGTATTGTTTCACTTTTTGATGTCAGCCAAACGTGCTCTTCACAGCACCCGCAACGTGCCCACTAATGACTCCTTCTGCAATTTGTACAGAGTTACATGTATTGGTAGCATATCTAAGTATGCTTCTCCTAAGAGCTTTACCTAATGTTTCATAAGAACTGAGTTTCACTCTGGATTAAGGCTTTTCATCCAATAGTAAATATACATTTATCTCTCTCTCTATATATGTACATGTGTGTGTGTGTGTGTGTGTGTGTGTGTGTGTGTGTGTGTGTGTGTGTGTGTGTGTGTGTGTGTGTGTGTATATATATATATATATATATATATATATATATATATATATATATATATATATATATATATATATATAATCACTCAGCCAGTTCATTCACCTCCCAATATTCTTATTTGGATGCTGAAGTTGGTGAAAGTTGAAGAGTATATCTTTCTGAATTTGGATATGCATCACATTTTGTGGTTCTTCTTCTACGGAGACCATAACTACAGGAATTCAGGCCAGTTGTTTATGTGCTTTGATTTTGCCAGGGAGAGTTTTGCAGTTGCTAGACAAATGTTAGTCACTTATCTGGAGCCAGGATCTGCCAAATCATGCCTGTACTCAAGTCATTATGCTATATGTACCAATATGATTCCATCATAGTCCAGATAGGTGTAAATTACCTAAGATGTGCCACCCTGAATTATATGAAGAGAGACATTAGGCAGCTTTCAGACTATGTGTCTCAGGCTGGAATGACCCTAGCATTGAGCAGCTTATTACTATCACTGAGAATGATGCCACAATATGAGCATAACATAAATGATTTCAGCAACTTATTGTCTTTCTGGTGTCATTCTAAGGGGATCCAATATTTGTCATCTTGGGAGGACATGGTCAACAGAATGCATTGTTTTACAAAGGATGGTCTGCATCTTTCCCCCTCTAGGCTTTTGAATACTGTCTAAGACCTTATCCACTCCCCATAGTGCCTTTTTAGGCAATGCCAAACTGACAAACCCACCAACATAGCAAAATCAATTTAACTGAACCTCAAGGTGTCACTGCTCAATGCTAGGAGTCTAAATAAAAAACTTCACTCCCTCCAAGCCCTCCTAATGCTTGAAAATATAGACATCTGAGCAGTTACCGAGACATGGCTTAAAGCAGCAGAGAGTTCCCCAGCAGTGACAGGTTTTAATGTCTTCCACATTTTTAGACCAGTAGCTGCACAGACAAGGGACAAGGGTGGAGGTGTCTCAATATGCATCAGTAACAAGCAGGTTTCTTGCGTTGTTAAACAGGATGATGTGCTGGAGTTCCTCCATGTGTAGAGTGCTATGGATAAAATTCCATACCATATCCTAGCCAGCTGTAAGTCTTCCTCCATGTCCAAAGAAACTCACTTTGCATACTTGGGCCTACTGGAGACACCTGCCATCCAACTTAACACCCTACTCATGGGAGACTTTAATTACCCCACTATAGACTGGGAATCCTACATGGCCTCAAATCTACAGGTACAGAGATTTCTGGACTTTGTAAATGTAAACTTCCTTGACCAAATAGTGAATACGCCACTAGAGCTCCAGCATACTGGAGCTTGTGCTTACAAATATGGGAGAATGCTGCCCCCCATGTCTCATCCTCCCTAGTAAGGTCTGATCATAAAGCTATCTCCTTCAATTCCATAATCCAATTAAAACCAGTAACAGGAACTATTCCAATGCAAATTACCTTTTATTAAGTGATGATTTATCAAATGTAATGCCCCTCCAAACCCCAAGATCACAGCAGCCTATACTGAATTGCTCTCAGAAACTCTGCACAACTATGTCAATGGCTGCATAGAGGCTGCTGTACCTAGCAGACATAAGCCCAGGACTAGCTCCAGTGACCTCCCAAATTAAACGCATATACAACAAAAAGGAAACAACTATGGCAAAAATCAGGAAAAATCATTCTTATAAAGATAAAAACTTTCTCATCAAACTAAATAGGCAACTGAGATGGTTAATTTGGTTAAGCAAAGCCAATTTTGAGGTTAAAGATAACCATAAGGACTTCTTCATCTATGTCAAAAACCTCAAGCGCAGCACACAGCAATGAACTGGTGGTTATATGGTGCCACATTCACCAAGCAAAAAGATAAAGCACCCTGTTAGTGGACAAATTCAGTTGCAACTTTACCCCTCTCACCCTCCAACCATTCCCTCAAAGATATCCTCAAACATAACCCCGTCAACTATAACTATGGAGCATTAAAATGGGTGGCGAAAGCCAAACACATTCTGGCTAGGCTTATAAATGCCCTAGGGCAGATAGCCTAGTATGAACCTATGAACCTATGTACTGGCTGTGCTCACTAAAGCCAAGAACTCAGCCTTAACGGACACCTGTAACATCCCAGGTTGCCTCCTGAACAGTCTAAAATATGACTTATCAGGATCCCTGGAGTCATTGTTTAATGATAGTCTCAAAACAGGCGTTGTGCCACATGAATGGGGGACTGAAAAGGTTATCCCCCTTCATAAGGATAGACCTTCAACCAATCTTGGAAACTGCAGACCTATTAGTATAACTAGTCTTATTTGCAAATTCATGGAAAGAATTATGGAAATTATAAACAAGAACATAGGAAACTTCCAGACACTGCATCCATCTCAATTTCGCTTTGTCAAAGGAAGGTTATACTTACAGAATCTGGTGGGCTTCTTTGAAAAGGTAACTAAGGCAATGGTAAGGGGAAAATTATGCATGATGACTACACAGGTCTGGCTAAAGCATCTGATACAATACCCCACTCAGACATTGCCAACAAAATTACGAAACTAGGCATAAACTCCTTTGTAACACACTGAATAGCTAACTGGCATACTGATATGACCCAGGGGGATAGAACTGATGAGACCACCTCCACAAAGCAGCCAGTCACCAGTGGAATCCTCCAGGGCTCTGTATTAGGACCTGTCCTCTGTAGCATCTACTTCTAGGGTGTCAAAGCTAATGTCAAAGGCTTCTGGCTAACCAAGTTTGCAAATAATTGCAAACTAGTAGCAGTCATTGAATCACCCCAAGATGAAAGATGGGAACACCCTTTAGGAAGGTCTAACACAGGCAAACACTTGGTGCCAAAGCCATGGTTTAAAACTCAATACCAAGAAATACATTATAGTACCTTTTGGGAAGCTGGCCACCCCAGGTAACTATGTCATTAATAAAACACCTCTAAAACTTGATTCATTAATCAGGGATCTGGGAACTCACATAGATAGTAACCTAGTCTTTGACCAACATGTGTCCTAGGTAATAAGAGAATCCTTTGATGTTGCTCAGCTTATAAGCAAGGGCATGGTATCTAGGTCCAGAGAAGTCTTCATATCACTGTACTCAGCCCTCATCAGATGCATCATAGAGTATAATGTCCTTTCAGTATGTACCTGACCAGACGCATGCAGCAACTGAAATGTCCACAAAGTTTCCTAACAAAAAGAATACAGGGAGTAAACACAATGTCCTACACATATCACCTCAAAGCCCTCTTTACCTCGTACACAAGGCATCCCTGGACTCTGTTTTGATGAACCTTTTGCACATCAGTAAAACAATTAGCATCAGCGCTATTAGATTAAAAGAACTACATTTCGCTTGAGACCTAAATAGGACATGGTGGAGAGACAGATATGTTTCTTAGAAAATTCCCATTCTCTGGAACAGACTCTCCTTACATGTGAAGCAGAGTTCCTCCCTATACCTATTTAAGTGCAACTTGGACCAATTGATGGGTAATCAGAAATTCACCCTTGGTCTGGCATCTATATGTCTGATGGACAGAGGCAGTCAGTAAATCATCTCCATAAATCAAATTTGTGGGTCACATTTGGGTTACACTGCTAGGCTTATAAGGGCCCTAGTGATTGTTAGCCCAGTATACAACTATGAACCTTTGTCAAATACTGATTGCCAGATCTGTTGTCCATAAGCATCAGAAGATTAAAGCTAGTCACTACTCCAGTGAGAGGATATTTTGCTATCTGCATCCACTTTTATTTGCATAATTAAAGAATGTATCCACTGTACACATGTATGCTTCAATCATGTGGTAGTAACTGTATGCTTTCTCAAATACTCTAATCTGGGCTTTACTTCAGAACTTAAGCTTCCTTTGAAAAGATTGCTATTCATTATATATTGTTCTGAAGTTCTCTTTCTTCTCAGCGTGAAAGTTCCAGATATGAGGCTGAGATATGAGAGAGAGTAGGAGAAAAAAGGTGCGTAGGTGTTCCATTCACTACAATGGACCTTCTTAAAGATCATTTGCTTTAGTGAGCACTCACAGATCTGTTGGTTTTGTTATCAGAAATTTTCAAGTTTTTGTCCCTTTCCTCTGTAATTCTGGAAGGGTCTTTGGATGATGGACACAGTACAGTGCTATTATCATTCTTCTCTCATTTCAGAAAGGATAAGAATGTAGAGAATTGGGTCACCTGAATTATTTTAAGTAACCTGAAAAGACATTTACTGCCTTTCCATATCTAGAAAGAATGATAATCTTTTCAGGGTAGATGGCAATTTCCAGACTAATTTGATAAAAAAAAAATCCAAAAGTGGATTAATTTCTTGTTTCTGTTGTACAGCTCAACTGCAAGAGACTATAGCATTTGTTTTTTCTTCCTCTGACAAAACATCCCTGACACAACTGGAAAGAAAAACTATTGTGTACCTTTTAACTGCTTGTCCCATATGGCCCAGCTCGGTACATCCTTGGTGTTTCAGGCACTGACAAAGGCCTTTTTCTTCAGAAATGAAAACCATAATAAAAATAAATGTCTTTTTTTTCCCTTTTCCTTTAAAAAGGTCTTCCGTGGTGTGATAAAGGCTGGTAACTGAGGAATTACCAGTATAATGACACTGATTTGGAATTATGTATAGATGAATAAACCAAAGGCTTACTTCCCAAAACAGTACCAATAAAACTCAAATAAAGAAGAAGTAAGGAGAAAGTAAAATGTATTATGTATAGATGACCAAATAAGATAGTATTCAGGTTTACTCAATTAGGATTAATATTGCACACAAGTGTGCGCACACACACACACACACACACACACACACACACACACACACACACACACACACACACACACACACACACTTTCCCTGTTTGTCTGTCTCACTAGATTTATTTCATCTGGTTAACTTCATATATCATTTTCTCTTGCTTTTTAGCTTTATTTTTTTAAATTGATTGATTAATCCACTGAAATGACAAGCCATTCGGTTATTGTTTTACACACACACACACACACACACACACACACACACACACACACACACACACACACACACACACACACACACACACGCACTCACACACACACACACACACATACTCGCACGTGAATATATATCCATTTTCTGTAGCTGCTCTTTAAACAAGTGGTGCCTGCTCTTAACAGAAGATGTTGTGTCTTACTGTCAACAGCTGCACAAACTGTGTCCAAGGATAAATATAACAAAAGTGTGCTATTCAATTATGTTAACTCCTATTTATAGCTTTTTCCATTGTCTTCCTTTTGAAGGAAGCAGACTAGCACAGAAAGCTTTCATTACTCATTGATTTTCAGTAATAGCTAGCTGTTTATAGTTTGTGGGTTGTGTGGCTTTTAATTTGCATGTTAATAGAGTCAGTGTACAATAATTTACTGTACAGATGTGGAAAGGAACAGTAGAGTACTGACAAACCAAAATAAAAATCAAGTTAAGAGCTGTAAGAATAAATAATGAAATAAAAATGACATGGTGCCAAATGTTTACAGCACCAGAAATTAATTGGTGGTATTTCTTCAGAGATCTGTTTGTGTAGCACAGAAATTGTGTAAGTGTCCTTGCTTTAATGTTTATACTATATACTTAATTTTATCTTAAAAGTAATATTAGTATTGCCATTTAGTTCTTTTATTTTATCTGATGATGTGCTTTTATAGTCTTTTGTCAATTTGTAGGCTTCTGCTATATGTACAGATTTCCAAAAAGTAAAATAAAATACAATGTTTTTTGTTATGGTATGTTATACTTGCTGTAGAAAATTATGTGGTCCAAGATAAAGGAAAGGTGCAAACAGAGAAGATGCACACATCATACTCATGATAACAGGAGGGGCTTGTAAATCAGAACAGGTCAGTAACATAAAATAGCAGCTGCCCTAAAACTGCAAGACACAAATCTATTACACAGAATGCTGGATAATATATGCAACTGTAACCTGAAGTTAGTGGACTACACTTGACTGGAGAAAAAATATAAATCATGAGGTTCTTGAGGGTAACATCACTGAAGGACATCTGTTTAACAAAACAAATTCGGCAAAGAATCCCAGAGTTTAAAGGCATAGGTTAGCTGTTGAGTCAGCTTTTTTTAATGAACCTGTTATTTATTACCCCACACTGTATGCTGATATTAGCAAAAATGAGAAGTCTTGGTATAATCTTACTATACGTAAAGCATTTTTTAATCTGAATTGCATTATGGAATATTTATATGGTGACCTTTGGAAATTGAGTGACATCATAAACCTTACTTTAAAAAGGAAATTAGCAAAAATGTAAATGGCTTTAAGGCCATGACCTGCTTAAACAAAATGAAAACCATGAAACACATTATCATGCATTACAGGAAAATTAAAGGTGATATTTTATTACTATTGAAAGTATTTAGAAATTATTTCCCTTTGATTTGTCTTGGACCACATACTTTTCTAAAGTAGATGCATTACAGGATACAGAGATATGAATGAGATTAACAAAAAATAACTGAAGGAATCAGCTGATACTCTGAAAGAATAGTTTAGCATTTAGAATGGTATACTCTGAAAGAATAGTTTAGCATTTAGAATGGTATTCAGGACACTATTCATCCAAGATTATGAGTCACAGTTGACTCCTATACCAACCCTGAGAACAGCCACCACCATCTATGGAGTTTATTAAGCAATGGAGGGAAATGGAAATGGATTAACAAGCCTTTCTTCTGTTTCACACATGCCCCCACACATACTTACAGGTTATTTAGAGGGTACTAACCGACCTACTGCATGTTTGTATTAAGAATGCAATCTTTAATATAGACACACTACTGCTGCATGAGAGATAAGAAGATTTGTGACATTCATTATGGCACATAAAAAGGATTGAAATAAATTGGGTGATGACTACGCTCAGGCTGTTGAGTAGGTTTTATAGAAATATAGGGATGCTGCAGGGGGCTTTTGTTACCAAGATAATCTTCTTAGACTAGCTGTATCAGATGTCTGTCAGTGGAGAACTTGCTTCTATCTGCAAAGTGGTAGAGGGTAGAAAAAAATTCAAGATGTCAGCCTCTTTAGATTTGTTTGTTTATTTATTTAGTTATCCTTTAGTGAGTGTCAGTGAATTCTTGTAGTCTTTTATCAATAAGTGCTATAGGTTCTTTCACAGCCTCCTGATCTACCACCAATCCAAGCAGATGGGGCCTCGACTTAATAGCTCTTCCAAAGGACGGCATACTCAGGAGTGTAGCACTGTCTATTGCAGCACTGTAGTGTCAGTAATATGAAAAATGAATCCAGTCACCTGGAGAAGGAATAGAACCATCAGCCTTATGCTCTTCCAGAACAAAAGGCGAGTGCACTACCTTTTGAACAACTGACACTAAAGAGAGCACCATCACATGCAGTTGTGGTACTCTTCTCATTAAACAGCACTGATGAGTAATCTCTGCCCCGCTGTAGTAAAACTACTGCCTGCCAGGGCACTTGTTGACAGTTTCTGGCCTGTTCATTAGCTACTATCAAACCATGAAAAATCAGTAGCTTTGAGAACAGGCTAACTGGGTGCATTCAGATAAGCCTCTCATGGAAGAGAGTGACCTGTTTTGTATTTTGTGTGAAGATTTCATTAAGGATCCTGTACCTTTCTTTATTTTGCATTATACTGACCATGGGACAAAGGAATACTTCTATTTGATAACAGAACTAGCATTGTTTTTTTTAATCCTTTTGTATGTACAGATCTTTTTCAAAACTATCTTAATTTTCAAGTACACAGTATAAAATATTCAGGCAAGGTGGGGTACTGAGAGCAAATTTCCACGCTTTTCTATCAGGAGATATAACTCCCATATCTGCAGTCATGGGTCCATTAATGTTAAAGGGAAGACTCTTGTCTATTCCATTTTTTCCCTGTTACCCAACTCAGTAAGTTGATCCTTTTAAAATGAATGAAAGAACGACACATAGGAAGTTGATCCTGCTAAAACCAGTGAATGAGCTTGAATTATCTTTTGTTTCTTTGAAAAGAGATATTCATTTAAAAAGTGTAGTTTATTACCAAATGTTTTGTCTTCATTGATATTGGTTTTCAGTATCTCTTATACTGTGGAAATTCTGCTCCCAGTGAAAACATCTGCTTTTATTTTGCAGTCCAGATCAAGAAGTCTAGATTAGGCAACATAAAAATGGAGAAGAATGTCTTGAACAACTTTTTTCTCCCGTTGATAATCAAACTTGTCTAGCTCCTGCCAGGTGGTCATGCAGACCCTGCTTATTTCTGCTTGTCACTTTCCTGTCATTTTTTTACCCATTTACTATTCTATTTAGTTCCACTCTTATTTATGTTGTCCTCAGTATGCCAGTTTGCCACCAGTAAATACACACACACGCAGACACACACACACACAAAGGAGTTATTCATCGGAATAATACAGCTCTTAGTGATTTTTAGTGCTTTGCAGTGGAACAGGAATTAGGTGAGGCATGGTGAGAGTACAAGTGTACCACTGGAGGATAGGAGTGGAATTCATCTGCAATTATCAGTCACAGGTTCTCCTGCATTTTTTTTCTGTTTCTTCCAGAGGATGCAGAGCAGCAGAGTGCTTGTTTTTTTTTTCTTTTTTGACTTCTCACTGAAATCACACAGCATTCTGTCAATCTCTAGCCTCCAATAAAAGTTGCTAGGCATGTGAATTTTTAGCTCTAACCCAACCATCCATCAGTTAGGAGAATTCTTCAACAACATACCCACCAGGCCTCCAACATGCTTAATTCATTCCTGAACTTATATGTGTCCGACAAAAGTTCAGTTGCCTACATCCCTGAAATGGCCTTAACAAATTCTTATTGAGACAATATGTAGATTTCAGCAATTTCTCCATATAATTGTTGAGTTCTGGATCTTCTTAGTCCAACTCTATCCAAAAAATATAGCACTCTAAGCATTCATCATCAGAGTCAAAAGGCTAGTTACCATGCAAAAACATATTCCATCAAATACAAGCAGCTGAAAGTAAAGAAAAGAATGTAACGTGAACGGAAACTAATTAAGCAAATAAAAAATAAACACAAAAATATAACAAAAATTAAATAAAACTTTTTAAGTAATTTTACATATAACAGATACTAAACACAAAGGGAACACATAAAACGGGTATTGTGTGGAACTTCCTTATACATAGTTGAAGGTAAGAAGACAGGTTGGGCATCTGCAGTTGTATCCACTGTGTCTTCATTTACACTGGCACCTTGATTTTACAATAATACTAATGTCTGTATTGCCTTTTTGTTTAGTATATCTCCTCTGCGTTTTATCTTTGATCCTGATTTGTAATATTCCACATTAATTTTGTATTCCTAGTGGCAATAAGTTCCTCGAATGCACTCATTCATGCTCAAATCTCACACTGCATAACACACCAAGACTGGCATCTAAATGTATAACAGAGGTTTTGATAAGTTGACATTAACTTTAAATATGCAGTCTTCTGCAATTTTGGAAACATCTAAATTTGTGTCATACAGAACTAAAGTACTCCATATGAAACTTCCTAAATAGTCAGTCTGAGGAGATTTCATACAGTTTGAATCACTCCAAATATCAGATATCCCTGTGACTGGGGATTAGCTAAGCCCTGTCTATCAGAGGAAGCCTAACTCTTGTCACAGGAAGTCCGTTGTTTACGTCTTTTAGTAATAGTTGTAGGAATCACACAGTTGAAAATTCTCTGCAGTCTGCATTGGTGGATTACAGCTTCCAGACTCAGATAAGGTCCCTTTGAGAAACTTCCCTTCCTCTTTGCAATTATATACATATTTATTAAATGCTTTTATTAAATGTGTGTGTGTGTGTGTGTGTGTGTGTGTGTGTGTGTGTGTGTGTGTGTGTGTGTGTGTGTGTGTGTGTTAACTTTTTATTTTAATATACTTGCTATTTACTACCGTTGTTAATTCCTCTGGGAATTCTAACTTATGTGTTGTTTGTATGCTTAATACTGCTTTTAAGCAGTTATGGGGGCTTTTCTAAACTGTTTTATGACTTGTACTTGGAAAATGAATTTCTGTGGTGTCAGTTGAACACTAAGCCTTTTGTTTCTGTTGTTTATCTGCTTATTTGGAAGTTCTGATAGGAAAATATTGTATTTGTTCACTTTTTCCTTCATGCATATGATATTTACTTCTGATTTAACACTGCAGTAGTGTTTATCATTAAATCATGATTTTACCACAAGTTATTTTATTTCCATTTTCTATGGAGATTTTTTTAATTTCTGACAATGGAATCTCTAAGTAAATGATTATTTATGTAGTTTTAAAATGTTTGTATTTGATTTAAGGGCATATATTTGATTTTTGTCACTGTATGGACAAGTGAAATTTTACTTGGTATTTTGACTGTGTGTGCTGTTCTTTGCTGCTCTGTGCAGGTTGTAGAGCGAGGCTTAGCACATTTTAAACTCTTTCTGTTATATTTTATGCAGTTTAGCCTACTATCTGTGTGGGGACATACTTTACATTTTCTATTATTGCTGCCATTAGACTGTCCATAGTAGTGGCAGTGTATTATACTGGCTAGTGTTTTTCCCCTGACCTAATAGATCCTAATACAGCTGCCCCACCATCAAATCTAGCTGCACCTTAAAAGAAAAATCTCAGCAAAAATATACCTCAGCTTACAGTTTGTGAATCTGTTGTTGCATTATGCCAGCCTGCAGAGCACTCACCTTTTTCCCTGTCATCCTCTAGTGTGAGCCCACAGCCCTTTGTTGTACGGGGCTGTTCCAGTACCTCATTCAGGTATGAGAGAACCAAACCCTTTTGGTACAGGAGAAGTCTGGGGTAAGAAACTCCTTGCCAGACATAATACTCTGTCCCCAGATATTTTGTTGTCTAATTCTCAGTAAATAGAAAAAGAAATTTCACCACACTGCAGACTATCAGGTTATTACTGTGTAAAGAGCTGATGTGGTTTCCTTAGCTATAAGTAGTTTACAGTCAGCTAATCTCAAAGACAGTGCCCCTGTTCAGTATGACTATAGGAGTACCTTCTCTAGAGAAGCGTCTATGACTGCAGATTTTGATGAGGACTCTTAATCCATCCAAACTGATTTTTTGGAAGGTGAACAGGTTCAGAACTCAAGCAGGTGTTCACCTTTTCACAAATGCTAGCTAGTTTTAGAGAAGTATTTGACTGAAAGAAGTCTGTAGCTGTGCCAGAGACTGGCAGAGTTTATGATCTTAATGAGAATGAGATTACAAATGTTATTGCTGTTACTCCTCTTTTACTAACAATAGAAGAGGTCAATAAAACTGCAGGTAAAACTATTTTGGCCAGTGAACCAGTTCCTAAAAATGCTCTGAGGAAGTTTATTTTGCAATGTGCTTACAGTTTCAATGACTTGCTGAACTGTTGCCTGTTGAACATAAGTATTATATGAAATGAGATTGATTCTAGAGTGACTCAGGGTTTAGAAACATGCTTTGAGAAGTGACTTTGATGGTGTGAACACAATCTCTAGAAATGAAGTCAGTTCTGTTTTATTGAGAAAGTATACCTGGTTACATAACCTGAATTTTTCTGAGGATTAAAAAAATAGATTTTGAATGCCCCTTTAAGTGCTGAATTTGTGTTTGGTCCTGTTGCTACCCAGAATCTCAACCAGTGGGATGATAGAAGTAAATTGTGCATAAAGTATTTGGAATGTTTCATATTCCCAAGTTATCTACTATCAAAAAATCTGACTTCAAAGGGCAGGACAAACAAAACTCCTAGCCTAACAACAGTCAGGATATTAAGAGAAAATGGCAGGAAGATAATGCTTCCAAACCAATTAAAAGGGGTACCTTTCTCAAAAAAGGTTCAGTCCCCTACTAAAGAATGACTATGCTGAGACTCAGACAGCCCATCCATTCCTCCTGTCATTCTTCTCCTTTCTCCTTCCTCCAGGCTTTCTCTGAACCAAGCAGCCTGGTCACAAATAGTCTCAGATAAATTGGTACTGAGAATAATTTGGAGAGGATACTCTTGACAGTGGATAGAAAATCTTCCTCCTATCAGGGGAATCCCACTGCACCCACCAGCGAAGGCACATCTGTTCTGTCTGGTACTTCTTCACATGTTGCAAGCAGGGTTTATAGAACCAGTTCCTGCTCCACAAATAGGAAAAGGATTTTACTCCAGTATTCTTTTGGTACCCAAAAAGGGCCTATTTTGGAGATCAGTGTAAGATTTGTCTTACCTAAATACCTTCTAGAAGTACTCAAATTCAAAATGCTAACCCTGCAAAACTTTTCTTCGGGGCCACTAAAGGAGGGGGAGTATCAATATTTGTCAAAGATACCCACACCTCCAGGTTGGTGGCACAGCACAAAGCATCAGAGACTATCCATGTGCAACTAACAGTGGGTAAAACTGCCTTCCAGTTTATAGCCTGCTACAGACCACCCTCCCAAACCCAGGAACCCCACTCTGCCTTCCTGAGAACACTGGAAAATATGAAGGTCTCTCCAAACACCATTATATTGGGTGACTTCAACTACCCAAACATAGACTGGGAGCATTACTCTAGCTCCAACACCCTAGCCCAAAGGTTCCTAGAATTTATAAACTCAAATGCTATGGAACAACTTGTTACCACTCCCACAAGAGGGGAAAACATACTGGACCTGATCATCACCAACATGGGGACTCTATGCTTCAGACCAGAAGTGTATCCCTCACTGGTAAGATCAGACCATAAACTAATCTCACTGGATATTCACATCCTGACTCCACCCCCTGCCCTGAAAACCACAGTGAAAAACTTCTCTAAAGCAAATTTCACACTCCTCAAAACCGAGGTGGAATCCTTCAAAGCCCCCGGGCCTGTGGAAAATACGGCCCATACCGCAGAATCCTTTATAAATGCATTCTATGAACACCTTCAGGAATGCATGGATCATGCAATCCCAAATAAAACCAAGACCCAATCCTCCAAAGGCAGACGTCCTGTCTGGTGGACCCCAGCCATAAACAAACTATGCAATAGAAGGAGGAAGCTACTACATGATAGAGCAAAATCCCAAAAAGGGAAGGCATCTCTGATCAGTATTAGCAAAAAACTACGGGCACTCATAAAATCGTCTAAGGCCAGCTTCAAGAGAAAAATTGCACAGGACACTAAGGATAATCACAAGGCTTTCTTTAGTTATGTTAGGAACCTGAGTGGGAATTCCCACATATGCTCAGACTTAGTCCAAAATGACAAAAAATCCACCTAACCCACAGACAGTGCCAACATCCTAGCTGACAGGTTCAGCACAAACTCCCCCCCCCCACCAAAAGGGCAAATATCTATCCCAGCAGAGTGGTGCCCTCCTGACATCTCAGATGCTCAGGTAAGAGCTGCCCTCTCCAAAGCAAAAAACACAGCATCAGTGGGACCAGACGGTGTCCCGGGCTGCGTCCTACATGAACTCCAAGAAGAACTAAACCAAAACATAAAACTACAGTTCAGTCTTAGCCTTACTACAGGATATGTACTCAAAGAGTGGTGTACAGCAACAGTGGTCCCTCTCCACAAAGGTGGTGCCTCAACGGATCCTGGAAACTATCGCCCCATAAGCCTGACTAGCTTGGTCTGCAAAGCTATGGAAAGGATCATCATGGACCTCATAAATAAAGATATTGGGGACCTACAGACACTGGATCCTACCCAGTTCAGCTTTGTTAAGGGCAGATCCTGCCTCTTAAACCTGGTTGATTTCTTTGAAACAGTCACCAAGACCATTGACAAGAGGTGGTCCACATAGCCTACCTGGACCTCGCAAAAGCCTTCGATACAATACCCCACTCGGGCATTATAAATAAGCTCACCAGCTTAAATATAAACCCCTATGTCACTAGATGGGTTGCAAACTGGCTCAAGGACAGAACCCACATGGTTAGAATTGCTGGAGCCATGTCAGACTCCAAACCAGTTACAAGTGGCGCCCCACAAGGCTCAGTCCTGGGACCTCTCTTGTTCGGTATATATTTCTTGGAGGTACAGGCCAAACATGGAAGGACTGTGGCTGACCAAGTTTGCAGATGACTGCAAACTGGGTGCCATAATCGACTCTCCAGCCAACACAAGCATCCTCCAAAAGGGCCTCATAGAAACAGACAACTGGTGCCAGAGCCATGGCCTCAAGCTAAACGCCAAAAAGTGTATAGTCATCCCCTTTGCAAAAACAAAGTGCCCACAAATTACCACATAGGTGGTAATCCATTAAGTACAGAAGAAGTAATTAGGGACCTGGGGACCCAAGTTGATAGCAATCTCTCATTTGACAACCACGTGGCCAAAGTGGTTAGAAAAACATTTTATATAGCCCACCTAATCATGAAGGGATTCACATCTAGATCAGGGGAGGTCATCGTGCCTCTTTACTCATCCCTCATCAGGCCCATAATTGAGTACAATGCCCCTTTTGGGATGTACCTTACCAGACACCTGCAGCAACTGGAAAGACCCCAAAAGTACCTCACCAAGAGGATCAAAGGGCTCAAACAGATGCCATATGCTGCCCGGTTAAAGAAACTCCAGCTCTACTCAGTGGCATACCGCCTGCTCAGAGGCGATCTGTGCCTGACATATAAAGCCATGTCCAACCCGGAATTACTGGACATGCTGCAACTCAGAAAATCCAAATCCCATCGAGCTACACGCTCGAGAGACTTGAACCTCAGCACTGAAATAAATAGGACATGCTGGAGGGACAGATTCATAACCCAGAGGCTCCCTTCACTCTGGAATAAAATCCCAGTCCAGGTTAGGCAGAGTCCCTCACTGACTCTCTTCAAGAGGAATCTTGATGAGTGGATGGGAGATTGTAGGTTTACCCCGGGTATCACTTCTGTGTCACTGTTAGACAGAGGCACAGTATACTAACCTCGAAAAAGAGCATAGCAAAATTAATTTAAAATGGGTGGCGAAAGCCAAACACACTCTGGCTAGGCTTATAAATGCCCTAGGGCAGATAGCCTAGTATGAACCTATGAACCTATGAACTATTTCATGGTGACTTTAGATCTGAAAGATGCTTATCATTGCATTCTAATTGCACCCAACTTCAGGAAATATCTGAGATTTGCTTTGTCTGGCTCACATTATCAGTTTTCTGAATTATCCTTTGGGGTATCTACTGCACCTCGAGTATTTACAAAGTGCCAGGCTGCATGACCTAGGGCATCCACATTTGCCCTTATTTAGATGACGATGATTTTTGCAGTCTATTTTCATGTGTTTAGAATCATTAAACAAGGTCTTGGCCATTCTAGCTCACCTGAGCTTCAACTGGAACCATCAAAAGTCCTGTCTCACACCCTCTCAAAGAATTGTCTTCTTGGGGTGAATGATAGACATAGCAAAAATAATGGCCTTTCTATCAGAATACAAGTCCTTTCTTATCAGTACACTTTTAGGGATTTCTCTTTTCTTTCAAAACTGTAGGCCTCATGGCACCATTGATCCCGTGATAATGCTGGCAAGACTCCATATGAGAAAGAACTTAAAACAGTAGTACTTAAAACAGTTGTTGGATCCAGCACCTGCATTCCCTAGAATTCTAGGTACTAGTGCTAAAATTTGTGAAATGAGAGTTACAGTGGAGGAGGCATCAGATGTTTCTCAGTCCAGGCTTGCCCTTCTCCCTTCAGAACCCAGTTTTAGTCAGTTCATACTGGCTCATCAGATTTTGCATTGGGAGCAGTGTCCAGGGGAGTTCAAGTGCAAAGCAAACGAGGTTCTTCAGACTCTGCAAAACATGTAAACATCAAAGAAATGTTATCAGTGATTCATGCCTTAAAAGTTCTTCACCAGTTATGGTCTCCAGGTCCCATTTTAGTGGTCACAGACAATGCCACAATCATGTGCACATGAACAAACAAGATGTTATAAGGTCATTCCCTCTTTGCTGGTTGGCAGTGATGGCCTAGAAACTAGCTTTACAGCATTTTCTGACACTTAAGGCCTCATATATTCTCAGAGCCAAACACAGTGGCAGACAGATGCAGCAGATCCCATATGGACGCTCACAAGTGAAAACTAAGGGCAGAGATCTTCCAGGCTTAGGTCCAGATGTGGGAAACACTTTAAATAGATCTTTTTGCCGCCTTTCAAAACAGAGATGGAAAAATTCTGTTTGAAATATCCTTGCAGCTATGCTTGAAAGACAGATGGTTTCTCATTCCTTTAAACAGGAATATTCCTTTATGCATTTCCACCCTTTCCACTGATACCCAAGGTACTTCTAAAGGTTGGGAAATAATTACCAAAGATCATTGCAGTGACCCCCTTTAAGCCCAGGTAAAATTGGTTCTCCCTTTTAAAGGAACTGGCTCAGGGCAATTACCACTAGCTTTATCAAACTCTGGATCTGCTCACTTTTTGTCAGGAGTGACTGGTGCACCCCGACTTGGAGCAATTTCAACTGGCAGCCTGGATGATTCTGTATGCCTTTTAGGCACTTGCTCCATGAGGATGTCAACAGGTAATAAGGAGGCAAGAAAATCTGTAACTAGAAAATCTTATGTTTACAAGTTGAAGAGGTTTTCTAGGTGGTGCCTAACCAATAACAAAGGGCCCTGTGTGGTGTCTACCCCTCTGGTTTTAAATTATTTGTATGACGTACTCAACAGTGGCTTATCTTATGCTTCCATCAAGGTGCATCCTGTGGCCATCTCAGCTGATCTGCCAATGGATCCCCTTCTTTCATCTCTTTTTGAGGTCAAACAGTTTATGAAAATGTGTGTTGTACTTGAGACCCCTTCAAAAGCAATTTCCCCTTCCTTGGGATCTCAATCTTGTTCTTGAAAAATTGACCTTATTTCCTTTTGGACTGGTCTCTCAGGCTGATTTAATGTTCATCACTTGGAAAACTGTTTTGCTTATTTCTTTGGCATTTGCAAGGTGAGTATCTCAGCTGCAAGC
This sequence comes from Protopterus annectens, assembly GCF_019279795.1. Lineage (NCBI taxonomy): Eukaryota > Metazoa > Chordata > Ceratodontiformes > Protopteridae > Protopterus > Protopterus annectens. The sequence continues at coordinate 757,402,540 of NC_056728.1, read as the reverse complement.
TCTCATGGTGGGCCAACCGTATCTGATTTTCCAGAAGGAGAGGGCTGTTCTACGCACTATCCTTCTTTCTTGCCAAATGTTGTTTCTGAATTTACCCTGACTGTAGCCATCAGTCTTCTAGTTTTCTTAATGGGACCTTAAAACAAAGGACAGATGATTTTGTACCATGCTTGTAAGCAGGCAGCTAAGGTACTACCTTGACAGACCTAAGCCCTTTAGGAAAGCTGAACAGCTGTTTATTTTCTATTCTAGGGCTAAGAAAGGTCAGCCTGTCTCTAAGCAAATGACTGCTCATTGGTTGCCTCTGCTGTTGGTTCTTGTTACTTCCACCATGGTATATCTATTCTAGGCAAAGTTAAGTCACAGTCCACCAGAGCCTTATCCTCTTTGGTGGCATATTGGAAAAGAGTGGACTCTAGAAGCATTCTAAGGCAACAACTTAGTTCTCTATTCATACCTTTACAAAGCACTACAAACTGTATTCTTTATCAAGTTCAAGAGCAGACTTTGTGAAGACCATTCTCTAGGGGCTCCTGGATCTTTAGCCTTCTTCCTGCCAAGTAAGGTAAGCTTTGAGAATCTACCCATATTCCATGGAGAAGTGTGAATGATGAAAATGGTACCTCAGTGGCAGCACCCATTCACCATTCCACTTACGTATATATAGTTTAATGGTATCCAATGTTGTGCTGTTGGCTGAATTTAGTTACTTGCGTTGGTGTTTTGTGGCTGCGAATTGGTTGTTTTTGGGCAATTCTTGGTTCTGGGCCTTCTCTGTTCTTCCTACTTAGCAGTAAAAGCCTGAACAACTGACTTCCTGCGATAGGGGTTGGGCTTCCCCTGATAGTATGGGCTTAGCCAATCACCTGTCACAGAGAGTCAGAGGGGGGATTTCTGAGCTCTGGAAAGCTGCCAGTGTGGGTTTCTGCAGGTACAGAACCCATATGCCACTGAGGCAGTGTGAAATTCGAACCTTTGCTGTTACAGGTATGTAGAACTTATGTAACTCTATGATGTTAAGTTGTCATTCTCGCCTTCATTCTTGCTGGATGGCTTCGGAGCCAATCCTCAGCTCTGACTCGGTCTATACTATAGCTCGAGAGCTATCTTTTACTGGCTCGAGGCAGCCCTATATCCCACAATGCCATGCGCTAACTCCCCAGATCTTGTTTGCCGCTTCGCTGCGAGGTTGCCTTTTTTTGCCGGCTCAGGTCAGTAAAAGAAATTTAGCAAATTCTTCTAAACTTGAGGTTAGTTTTTTTCAGATTAGTTCCCTATCGATATTGTTTTACCTAATTACTTATTAGTAATTTTTTCGTTAAGCCCTACCCACCCCTTTAGTTAAATTTTTATAATCGGGCCTACGGGCTTTAGTTTTTTGTTTACTCTCCCCCTTATTGTGTGTGTGAGTGGTTATTTTAGTCAGCCCCTTTAACTCCCCCTTGTGTGAAAGTCGAGTGAGTGTGTGTGCTGACTGTGTTACTGTCTTTAGGGTAACAATGTCCAAAGACACTAAGGTCTCGGGATTCAAGAAGTGTGACTCGTGCTGTCAGAAAATGTCTCTGACAGACGGTCACACTTCTTGCATCTACTGCTTGGGACCTTTGCACCTGCAGGGCTCTTGTTCCATCTGCCACAGATTTAGTTCAAGAGTCCTGCAGGAGCATCGTAATAAGCTTATTTTGAGGGGCTTATTGAAGCCCTATGACACCCCATCCAAGTCTGGCTCAGGGAAGTCGTCTAAGCCCACCAAGCCCTCGGCTCCAGTTTCTGAGTCAAGGGCTGGTGAAACTGAGTTTGCTCCGACATCGGCTCCAGTCAGAGCCGATGCGAGCAAGATCATATCCGCTCTGAAACCTGTATCGGAGGCGACATCAGCGCGCAAGCGCTCTAGATCTCCTTCATTAGAGTCTGTCCGATCGGCTCCAAGATCACCCCTTCTATCGGAGCGGAGTCATTGGACTCATTCCTCCAGGTCGTCTAGGCTTTCCGACCACGATATCGAGAGGGTGGTTAGTAGACTCATAAAATCTCAGGCACTGGCCCAAATGCTCCAAAGCTCGTCTCACCAGACTGTGGCTCCCTCGGTGCCACCTTCGATTCCTCCTCCGACTCTCCAGTCGAGTTCGGAGCCGGAGTTTGTCGGAACCATAACCTTGCCCACGTCGGAGCCGATACTTCCACCTTTGGCTCCAGTGTCGTCGGCTCCGACTTCTTCATTGGTACTGTCCGTGGAGAAGTCCGGGCGCTGAGACTCCATTGTCGGCTCTGAGGGGGCGAGTGGCATCGGACCGTTGTCCGACCCCACTCTCCCTTTTGGAGCAGCGGATCTGGTTAGTTCAGCCCCGACATCATTCTCGGAGCCTTTTCTATCGGTGCCGGGGGTGGTTCTGGTGTCTTCGGAGCCGGGACTGTCTTCGGTGCCTGATAGGGGGGCTTTCGAGGTGATGAGGAGCGTGCCGGATCCAGTGTCCGCTCCAAGGTTGGGTTCTTCAGCTCCTCCCTTTACAGTGCCTGTTACAGTCTCTGGCCATCCTCTTGCAACTGATAGCAGAGATCCAACGCATAGGGTACCCACTTTGGGTGTCTCATCCTCCTCTGAGGCCTCTCCTGAAGCTTCAGGAGAGCCACCTAGGAAAAGAAAGTGTAAGAGGAAGCACGTAGACTCCCCTGAGTCTCTAACCTCGGACACCGACTTGGATGAGTCGGAGGGCTCCCCCAGATCCCCCTCTGAAGATGTCTCCTTTTCAGACATACTAGAGATCCTGAAACAGAGGGGGAATTGGTCCACACTCAAACCCTCCGAGGACGAGTCAGTTTACCTTGATGCCTTTGGATCTCACGCTTCCACCTCCTGGGTGTCCCCCACTTTCGATCCACTGATGGAAGTGGTGGCCAGAAAGGCATGGGCAGCTCCTGACTCCATGGAACCTACCCCTAGGAGGCCTTCAAAATTTTTTTCTGCTCTGGTGGACAAGACATTTCTCACCAAAGGTGTCTCGGTAGATGCTATGGTGGTAGCAGCCACCACTAAGAAAGAATTAGCTGATCCTTCTGTACCTGTTCATCCTCCTAACAAAGAGTCCAGGACCATAGACAGGTACGGTAAGTGGACATTTGCTTCAGCGACCTTTGCCATGCGATCGCTGAACTATTTATGTCATTTCACCCGCCTTCAGAGAGATTTGCTCAAAGAACTGGGTGAAACTGTACAGGATCCTTCTGCTGCGGGGTATCAGGACAAGATTAACTCCCAGCTGGCTACCCTGAATTCCTTTGCCAATTCCTCCATGCGGCTTATCTCTTATGCAGCCGATGGAGCGAGTAGGGCCACAGGCACAGGTGTTGCATTGAGATGTCATGCCTGGATGCGACTCTGTAATTTTGCTGATCACTTTAAGGCGTCCTTCACCAACACCCCCTTTGATGGTTCAGAACTGTTTGGACCTCAGATGAAGAATACCCTCACCAGATGCGAGCAAGATGGTAAGACTCTCTCTGCCATGGCAGTCCACTTTTCCACACCATCTAGACCATACCCCAAAGGTCAGAGGGGTGGAAAGATGTGGTTCCATAAACCACAGGGAGTCGCGCCCGCCGCACGTGGTGAAATTCCCCTTAGAGGCAGTGGGGGGAACAACAATAGACACCGCCCCAGGGGCAGAGGGGGTCCACAGAACCAGGGTTCCAGGGAGTCCTTCCTGACCAACCCTTTCAGCATCCCTGAGAAGCTGCCCGACTGTCCACCTTCGGTGGCAGTCGGGGGAAGATTATCTCTGTACCCGGAAGCCTGGCAATCCCTCTCTCAAGACAAATGGGTACAGTTGATTATATCCGAGGGTTACAAAATCCCCTTCATTTCCCCTCCAAACCAATTGCCAAGACCCCTCCCAGACGTACCACCCGGACAAAGGGGTCAGGCACAGCTGGAAATAGAAAAGCTGTTTAAAAAAAAGAGTCATTCAGGCAGTCCCAGCAGACCAGCTAGGATCCGGAATCTACTCCAGGTTCTTTTTGGTACCAAAAAAGACAGGAGACTGGAGAACCATTTTGGATCTCAGCAGACTGAACAAATCTGTGCAGAAGACAAAATTTTGTATGGCAACGCTGCAGTCCATTCTGCCCTTCTTGGGCAGAGACAACTGGATGTGCTTGTTAGACCTACAGGACGTGTACTATCACATAAAGCTACACAGGCGCTCCAGGAGGTTTCTCCACTTTCGGCTGGGAGCCAGTCATTACCAGTTCAGAGCCCTGCCCTTTGGTCTCACCACAGCTCCCCGGGTGTTCACCAAATGTTTGGCAGTGGTTATGGCTCACCTGAGACAAAAAGGATTCCAGGTGTTTCCATATTTAGATGACTGGCTCATTACCACCACCAAGCAGCATCTTATCATAACCAGGGATTACACCATTCACATTTGCAACAGGTTAGGTATTTCCATAAATTTTGCAAAATCCTTCTTGTCACCTTGTCAATGTATAAACTTCATAGGCGCTGTGTTAAACACCACAGAAATGTCTGCAACTTTAACACCTCAGAGAGTGATAGATATACGGCAGAATGTCCACCTTCTGATTCAGTCCAACAAAGTTCAAGTGAAGTTAGTACTGAAAACAATGGGCCTCATGGAAGCGGCGATTACCCTTCTTCCCTTAGCCCGCTTCCACATGAGAATTCTTCAGTGGATGCTTTTCTCTCAGTGGTCCTACCAGCAACTTCCTATGACTCACAACATCTTGATAACCCTGACTTGCAAGAAACACCTCGCCTGGTGGATGGTCTCCCCTCAACTTCTTCAGGGCAGACCCTTTGTTCTTCCCCCTCCAGTTGCCACAGTGACAACGGATGCCTCCTTGATCGGGTGGGGGTGGGGCATTATCAGGGCAGGACTGTCTAGGGCACGTGGCAACAATTAGAATGCCACCTGCACATAAATGTCCTAGAGATGAGAGCAGTGCTTTTATCGTTGCGAGCCCTTCAGGACTCTCTTCCCACGGGCACTATAGCAGTTCAAACGGACAATATGTCTGTAGTGTGGTACATAAACAAGCAGGGCAGAACAAAGTCCTACTCCCTATGTCGAGAAGCGCTCAGACTTTGGCAGTGGGCGATCTCCTCTCAACGGTTTCTGATGGCAATGCACATCCCCGGGAGATCCAACGTCATAGCGGACAAATTGAGCAGAACAATTCTCATGCCTCACGAGTGGTCTCTAAATCAAGCGGTAGTAGAGAGAATTTTCCAGAAGTGGGGCCAGCCTTGCTGCGACCTTTTTGCAACACCTCAAAACAGCAAATGCCTCGACTTCTTCACTTTCATCCCCCTACCAGGCCCAGAGACGCTCTAGTCCACGATTGGCCTTGGGGTCTTCTATACGCCTTTCCCCCTTTTCCGTTGATCCCAAGGTTAATTCAGAAAGCAACCATATTGAGATCCAAAATGATCCTCAATGCCCCTTACTGGCCTCGACAAGTATGGTTTCTGTTCCTGCACCGATACCTTCTGGAACAGCCCTGGCATCTGGAACCATTTCCAGATCTTTTGACCCATCTGACAGGCAAGCTGCACCAGTCTCTTCAGTCCCTCAACCTCACAGCTTGGTTGCTCCACTTCCAACCATAGCCAGGCTTCCCTTCATTTCTCTTCCTGTCCGTGACATTATTCTTGCCTCCCATAAGTCTAATACCAGGAAGACTTATGCGAGCAAATGGAAGCATTTTTCTTTCTGGGCACAAGCTAGGTCCTTAGACCCTTTTCATGCTCCAATTCACAAAGTTCTTGATTTTCTGGCAGAGCTTTTTCATGCAGGTTCATCGGCAGCCACTATCAGAGTTCAACTAGTGGCCATAGCCAATTTCCATGTAGGACTTTCAGAAACCAGTATTATGTCCCATAAACTCTGTAAAGCTTTCCTCAAGGGCATTTTCTTACTCAGACCTCCCATTAAGGATCCTCCTCCACAATGGGACCTGAATTTAGTGTTATCTTCACTAATTCTTCCTCCCTTTGAGCCTGCAGCTTCTTGTTCTCTCAAGCTCCTCTCTTGGAAGACTCTGTTTTTGGTGGCTATAACTTCTGCCGGCAGAGTGTCGGAGCTTCAAGCCTTGTCTACCCATTCCCCTTATTTGGTCTTTCATAAAGACAGAGTAGCTCTCAGAACAAACCCTTCCTTTCTACCTAAAGTTTCTTCTGAATCAAATCTGAATCACACTATTCACTTGCCAGTTTTCTTCCCAAATTATTCAAACCGGGCTGAACAGAAACTACATTCCTTTGATGTTCATCGCCAATTGCGGTATTATCTAGACAGAACAAAACAATTCAGGAACAAAACAATTCAGAACAGCTTTTCCTTTCTTATGCTGATGGGAGGAAAGGACTTCCAGTTTCAAAGGTAACCCTTTCCAGATGGTTAGCTTCCATCATTACCTTTGTCTACGAGTTGAGACATAAACAACTTCCTTCAAAACCTAAGGCTCATTCAATTAGGGCGCTATCAACTTCAACAACCTTTTAAGCAAGGTTACCTTTAGATGCCATTTGTGCAGCAGCTACTTGGGCTTCTCAACATACCTTTATTACCCATTACAAACTGGATATAGCCTCCAGAAATAGAGCTGACTTTGGTTCCACTGTACTCAGGAGTCTGTTCCGTTGAGCCACCCAGGACCAAGGTGCTAGGGATGCTGTCCCATCCAGCAAGAATGAAGGCGAGAATGACAACTTAACATTAAGAAGTTATGTACCTACCATAACATTCCATGTTAGTTGTCTTCTTCTCGCCTTCTTTCTTGCGTCCCTCCCTCCTGCCCCCTAGCCTAGACAGACTTGAAGGTTCTGAGATCCTTCTATTTCATGATGTTGCCCCTTTTTCCAAGGTTCCCATATCATGACTACTATTGCCAGGAGACTGTTTATATATATATATATATATATATATATATATATATATATATATATATATATATAAAAATTCTATGCTATGTGTTAGCTGGCAAACGAGATCTGGGGAGTTAGCACATGGTATTGTGGGATATAGGGCTGCCTCGAGCCGGTAAAAATAGCTCTCGAGCTATAGTATAGGCTGAGTCGGAGCCGAGGATCGGCTCCAAACCCATCCAGCAAGAAAGAAGGCGAGAAGAAGACAACTAACATGGAACGTTATGGTAGGTACATAACTTCTTATTATTGGACAGTATGGAACTAACAGCTGAGGAAAATAGAATGACATAATGAATAGAAGATTACCACAACAGTGGAGTACTAAGCTTCTTCACCTTTTCAAAAAGAAGAAAAAATATTCTCAAGTGTAAAGGAGGCACCCAGCTTCTGCTAGTAAATCAGAACTGAAGAAAGTAACCAAAGATTTTCAATTAATATTAAGCATGAGAAAGTTCAATATGGGTTGAAGTTGGCTAACAATGTGGATAACAAGCAGGCATATTATAGTTACATCAATTCCCATAAAATATTGCAAAATCCAGTTATGTCACCTAGGACTGAAGTATAGATGTTGAGTGATCCAAAAGATATTACTAACAGGTTTAACAAATGTTTCACTAATATTAGTAACACTTACTTCACAAGTAATATTTTAACCAAAAGAGACATTTGTCCATATACTCATCATTTGAGCACATCTACAGTAGCCTTAGATATAGGGGTTTTATCCTGCATGGGATATAACAGCCAGCCAGCTTCCAGAGCTTAGATTCACCTTCCAAATTCCCAAACTGTTATCAATTCAGTCATAGCGGAATAAAATCAATGACTTGAGTGCCAAACTCTTCAGAGCTTTCTTGATGCAAAAGAGAGCTCCTCTTGCAGACTTTTGAGGACTAACAGTTGACAGATAAGCTCCCAGTGGGGAAAACACCTTCCACATTTTATTTGTATCACTAAAATCTATGAAAAACATATGTTATGGACTGTCACATGACTTTTAGTCTATTTTTATCATGAAATGTGACTTTTTACTTTTGTTGAAAAAGTTGCTTGAACTTTTCTTCTCTTAACTAAAACATGCTAATTTACTTTTTGGGACTTGGGTGAGTGTTTAAAGTGTTTTCACTTTGCTTTTTGGTGAAAAAATTAACTTTTTTAATACTTACCCATTTCACCAACTACTGTCTTACCTAGGCTTCAGGCATCATTTTTTGGCTTCACCATGGAGCCACCTTGACCTGTTTTTCAGTTTTTCAGTTCTTCCTTCTTCCAGCCAGGAAAAGAACAAAATTTCCAAACAGCCTATGCCCCATCAACAGGCTACATATTTTCCTCAGCTACAGATGTGTGACTTTGCGCTGGCCATTTCTGATTCCTCAGACCATTCATCTTTTACCTTGGCTCCCTCTGAAGAAATCCCTTCAACCAAAATTGAATGGGGGTTAGGCATGCTCTCTGTGGCTACTGGAGTGCCTTTGGTCTTGTCAATCTCAGAAGAAGGTGGAGGGAATGCCTCACTGTCTAGCTAGTCTGGGATGCCTAAACTAAGGGATTGTTTGCCTGACAAAATTAGGTCTGCTTCTAAGTAAATTCCTGTCAGAAATAAGCTGAAATGTAAACACTTATCTTCCACTATCTTTGTCATTTTAGAAAGGAGTGATTTTTTGGGCTTATCTCAATGTTTAGTTCAGGCTCTTGTTCCTTCTATTTCTGGTGTTACTGGTAAGAGAAAAATGAGCTCTTCATTTTCTGAAGATTCCCTATATGTTGAACAGGAAAATGATTTTTAGTGGGCAACTTCTGCTTTTTCTCCCCACATAACTAATTCCAATTTTGATGAGAGTGTTTCCTCAGATAGTCACGTAGAATAATTTTATTACTCTGAAACCATATCTAGAGTGAATTAGTTATTTCAGTATGAACACAGTGATATTACAGTTTCCTTTAAAAATATTATGATTTATTACAGCTGGAAAATCCTGAACCCACACTTGCTCCTCCCATTCTTCCGGCATTAGAAGATGTGTTTAGTATAGGCTATAGCTTGCCTGACAGACAGCCTGCTGCCCCTAAGAAAGTAAATAGATTGTATAAAGTTACACAGTCATATACTGTTTTAATTTTCTAATCCCAGATACAAATTAATTTTCTAATCCCAGATCTGACACTGCAGTGATTTCTTTGATAAATTGTGCTACTGCTAAATATCTGGAACATGCTAATTCCTTCTCTGTTAAAGGAAAACGCCACATTCTCCTACAGTTTAATTCAATTCTTAGGTTGCTTTTCTGCCTACAGTATAATTCAAGTACCGTGTAGGTACCTGAAAGCTACTTGTACTTTATAAAACTCATTTCCTTGCCTAGGAATCATAGGTAGGAAAAGACCACCCACTTTTTTAAGTTTGGCTTTTCACATACTTTGCAGAGGAATTTGTCTACACCTGCGTGACATACCACAGGTACAGAAAAACCTGTAGATGTTATGTGATCCTATCTCGCCTACATTCTGTACTGATGGGCTCGGAGCCGATCCCTCGGCTCCGACTCGGCACCCTATGCTATAGAGCGAAGCCTCTTATTGGCTGAGCTATTCTCTATCCCAGGATGCACCACCGCTAATCCCCCAGATCTCGTTTGCCGCTTACAAGCTAGGACGTGGTCTCAAACTTGGCTGAGCTAAGTGCTGTTTTTTTCTAAAGTTTTCCTGTCAGGAAATTCTCTATTCTTACCCAAAAGCTGTTTTAACAGCTATTGTTGTTGTACGAGTGTTTTTTTATATACTTTTGTGATAAATTTGTGTATTTGTTTAGGGAAAGGTTTCCCGTTTAAGTTAGAGGGGCCTCCCCCTATTCATTAGCAGTTTCTATTTTCTTTTAAGGAGGTCAAGTACCTGTTTGAGTTAGAGGGTTCTTGGCCCTCCTTTTTGCTGTTGGTCATAATTGTATTGTACTGGTATTTGATTTATCGTTTTAAAAAAAAAAAAAAAAAACTTTATTGTTGTTTAAAATCTGTGTTTTTTCTGACTACAGAGTGTTCTTTACCACTGTTTTAGTGACTGTTTCAGAGACATTATGTCTAAAGAACATAAACCCTCAGGGTTTATGAAGTGCACGAGGTGCAGTTATAAAATGTCGATAACTGATGATCACTCCTCGTGCGTATACTGTTTAGGCGCCAAGCACCTACAGGAGTCCTGCAGCATGTGTCACGCCTTTTCCTCTAGGGTCCTCCAAGAGAGGAAGAATAAATTAATCTTGAAAGGGCTGATTAAACCCTCCTTCGAGGAGGCCTTATCTTCCTCATCCTCTCCAACTAAGAAAAAGAAAGCGTCGGCTCCGACCAGCCCGTCGGAACCGACTACTAAGAAATCCAGGCAGGCTTCTCCATCGGCTCCATGGACTTCGGAGCTGAAGGCGGAACGTTCTGCCTCGATGCCACCAGTCTCGACTCCTCTGGTTTCGGAGCCGATGACTGGGGCTTCGAGCGGAGTCACCTTCATCGGCTCCACTGATTTTGGAGCCGATGAGGGTTGCCGCTCAGACTCTTCCCTTGGCGAAGCCTCCTCGGCACCGAGGGAAATTGTTTTGGGATCTCCCTCGGCACCGATATTGGTTGAGTCCATTCGGAGCCGGTCCCCCAGTCCTTTGGAGCCGATGGAGAAGTCGGTTCGGACCCGATCGGTTTCATCTAGATCTACTGGGATGTAGAGGTTTAGGATATTTCTTTGACTAATTTTACAGTTGGTTGACAGATAACAACAGATTTATATATTTTTTCACTTTTGTCAATTGTGGGTTAACTGAGGTACAGAGATTTATTTAAAATCTTTTCAGGACTCATACCTATTGAGGTGAAAATCACATCAAGACCTAACTACTTACAGGATTATACCTACATTCAACATCTAGATTTATCAGATACAAGTATAGCTCACTACAATCGGCTATATCTTGCTAACATTTTCTTTTTTCCCCTTTTGGCTAAATATAAGGTTTTTTCTGCTACAACCACACAACTCCCACCCTATACATGTCAAACTCTTTTTCTGGGTATTGAATTTCAACAAGTGTGAGACCCTTTTTCAATTGGTCTCTACATTATTATATAACTTCTGAAATTTATACCATTTACTTAGGATTTATTACAATATAGCTTACATTCACATTTTTAGGATTGACAAAATAACATATTATTTACAATCTCTGGGCTTGATTTGGTCTTTTGACCATAAGGAAATTATATGTTTTCCTCCTATTTTATTTTAGTCTGTGCCCTTCTGTGATTTGAATTGTTTTTGATCAATCATTAATTTCTCCTTGGCTGGCCTGTTTTAACAACCTTAGTGCTTTGAATTTTAATTTACATTCTCAGCCTATTGTGGACAAAGCCACTGCAACCAATTGTCATGGATCTAGAAAAATTATTATTAGGCCTGTGCTCCGATAAGGACGATCTAAAAATTTTTGGGATTGGCATTGACCAGAATGAAACGCATGATCTGAACAGGACTGATCCAGTTGACGGTTGCGAGAATTCTTTCCACAAGCTTGGAAAACAAATTAAGGCATTGAGAACTAACATCTGGCATCACAAATTATTCAAAGCGTACCAAATACAAAACATAACCCCAAGGGGTTTGAGATGCAAAATACAGCCACTTGTGGCTAATCCAGATGAGACTCTAATTAAAGAGTGGCAAATAGCACAACAAGAAGCGGCAATGGCTAGGGTCAACATACTGTCAGCCTATTATGAGAGAATTATTAAGAACAATATAGAGCAGGTTGAAAAAACTTGCCACTCACTCAAACAGCATGAGGGGACTAGTAATTTTCAGGATTGTTTAAACAAGTTAGCCAAGGAGGCCTCCACCTTGGAGAATAGTTTAAAAAGTAAGAAATTACATAAATTTGCCCGGGACAAAGAAGACTACTTAAAGGGCAGACAATTCGAATCACAGAAGGGTGTCAGGTTTGCCCAAGGCACCAGGAATGTGCCCTTCAATCGGAAAAAAAGACCTAGGTCTATTCTTAAGAAAACTGGTTCAAATTACATTACATCTGGGGAGGAATCTTCCACTACAGATACAGATATATCCACAGTTGGGGACTCTCCAAATGCCAAAAGGGGTAGAACATCACAACACCCTTTAGGGGCAAGAAACATAGAGCCGGAAGAAAACATAGGGGTCACAAGTTTGGAAGAACTTTTCATGTCAGTGATAAAGTAAATCAATATTATACGAATGTACATAATATTTCCAAACATGTTTTAACTGACGAACAACATGCACTATTGAATAAAGGACTCGGTTTTATCCCAGGTTTCTTTATTGATGAGAGCACTTTTGTATCTGACATTTTAGATTTTTGCAGAAAGATTAACCTAAAAATATTTTTTCAACAGCAGGACCAACATAATGACACTCAAAGATCAACTGACTTTAAATTTCATAAATCCACCTTTACAGCCCGAATGGACAAACATGTTTCTGTGTTTCAACAGGCTGTTATCAAAGATTTACATTTTCATTATAGCTCCACAGACATTATGCATAACAATCTTTCCAAACAGGAACAGCTGGCTTACACAACTTAAAAATAACACTGACATTGTCATTATTCCAGCAGATAAAGGGGGTGCGGTTGTGGTTATGGATAATGATTACTATCTGTGTGAAGCCAATAGACAACTATCTAATCACCACCACTATATGAAGATGGATATTGATCCAACATCTGGTTTTCAAACTGAAATTACTTCATTTCTCAAAGAGGCAGTAGAGAATGGTATAATCTCAGAGAAAACCAAGAAACATCTGACAGTTAAAGATCCTGCCAAACAATATCTATACCTTCTACCAAAGATTCACAAATCTTTGGAACAACCACCGGGTAGACCAATTGTATCGGGCATTGGCTCACTAACTGAACCGCTTCGCCTTTCTTACTGAAAAGTTAAAACCATTATTGAAATTCATTCGTGCTAGAATACAGGACACCACAGAATTTTTGAAGATTGTCACTGAAACACAGCTGGACTCGGACTGGCTTATGTGCACTCTGGACGTATCCTCTTTATATACCAGTATCCCTCATTGGGCTGGCTTAATGGCATTGGAGTTTTGGCTATACAAAGCAAATCTATATCCACCAGGAATGAACACACTAATATTATGTATGGCGGAACATATTTTGACCAAAAATGTATTCTATTTCCAACAGGATTGCTATTGGCAATTACAAGGAACAGCCATGGGAGCCTCCTTCGCGCCCATCTATGCAGATCTGTTTATGGGATACATAGAGGAAACAATCATTTACGATCCAATGCACAACATATACTTACCCGAAATAGACATATGGAGGAGATACCTGGACGACTGTTGGTTGGTTTGGAAAGGAGGCCATGAATATCTAGGGGAATTTTTGGAATATCTAAATGGCAACATTTGGGGGATTGAATTCACTGAAGAACATCATCTTAATGAAATTCATTTCTTGGATGTCCATTTGAAAAGACAGATTGATAACACACTGCAAACATCTGTATACAGAAAATTTCCCCAATACAACACTCTCCTACATGCCAAAAGTTTCCATCCGAAACATATTACTAAAAATATTCCAAAATCCCAATTCATGAGAATAAGAAGAATATGCTCCTCACAGGAAGACCTTACCAAATATCAACAAGACCTAACCAACAGATTTTTGTCCAGAGGATACTCATCACAAATCATCAACTCAGCGGTGCAAACCTGTGACTCCATACCTAGAGAGTCTCTATTGGAATACAAGAAAAGTAAGAATATTGGGGATTCCGAAGTATGCAGATTGGTCACTACCTATGGTCGTAACAGTAGAAATCTTATTAATATTGTCAATAACCACTGGAATATACTCAACTCGCACCCCCTTTTAGAAAACTATTTAGGAGAACGTTGTTACTTCTCCTACAGAAAGGGCAAATCCTTATGTACCCATTTCTCTCATTACAAAAAAACATCAAAAATTAAGCATGACAACTACACACAAAGGACACTTACTGGAGATAAGCTGATTGGGAACTTCCCCTGTGGCCATTGCAGCTTTTGCAATTACATTTTCAAAACTACGAGTTTCACTAGTAAAAACACAGGTCATGTATACGACATCAATTTCTTCGGAAATTGTAGTTCAGATTGGATAATCTATTTAGCCACCTGTACATGTCAGGCATTTTACATTGGCCAGACATCAAGGCAGTTCCGCATTAGAATTTCGGAACACTTGGGGGACATCAGAAACCACAGAATTACTAATGCACTATATAAACACACAACCAAGCATTCAAATGCAAGATTCACTTTTACTATTATTGATCGAATTTTGGGAGATCGCTCTTTCAAATCAGGATGGCACGACATTCTCAACACAAAGAAGAGAAGGTGGATTATTAAACTAGGGGGACTTTTTCCCCCAGGGCTAAATGATAAGTTATGATTTTGCAGTAAGTAATTTAATCCTTATTGTACAAAATACCATTTTCTTTTCTTTTGTTTGTTCTATTTTTTAGTTTCATTACAAGAGTTATGTCATATTAATACTTTGGTAGTAAACTCATTCATGGATGGATGATATCTCAATAATGTATTATTTGTGAAATTTTACTATTATAATATTTTTTCATACCTAATTAATTACAGGAAATGATGTCATGAATCCAAAACTTTCAGCTATATAAGGGCTTCTTGCGATTACATCAATGTATTACTGAGGAAAGCTTTGAGCTGAAACCGGTCTAATTACTTGCTTTTTGAAGTCAAATAAACCTATTTGTATGACTCTCCGAGGTGCTGGCATTTTTCTTTTTTTGGACTAACACACTCGCTTGCCTTGCACCAGCCTAACTTGCTAGCTACATCCTTACAATACAGATCTTCCAAGATGTCTGATTCGGATATCGACAGGGTGCTCCTAAGACTATTTCAGTCTCCTGTGTTCCAAAAATTAGTTTCGGCTCCAGCCCATTCGGCTTCGGAGCCGATGGCCCACCCTGTAGTTCTGGTTCCTCCTCCAACAGCCTCGGCACCGTTGGAGCCGGTGCTGGTGGAGCCGATGGAGGTTTTTGGGTCGGCCCCGACCCTTATTCCAACCTCGGCTCTCGAGTCGGAGTTCGGTACACGGACCTCCTCTGTCGGCCCCGGGGGGACGCTTCGGGACTGATGTTTTCGGTTCCAAGCCTTCCTCTCGGTCGTCGCGGGGTACCATCTACTGTTGTGGCCACGGGGGTTGGACCTTCCCAGGATTCTGGTGGTCTGGCCTTCAGGGCCATGAGGAGTGCGTTAGCCAAATCTTCTTTGGCTACCTCCAGGGTCTCACCAGCATCTTCCCTACATACGGAGACTGGGTCTTTGGCAGTCCCCTTGTCCTTAGACAGCGGAGCCCCGGGGCCTGAGGTCACCCCCACTGGGGGTTCCCCCCCTCCTGGAGGTCCCTCTGAAACTTCTTCAGAGGAACCCCCAAGGAAAAGATCGTGCAAGAGGAAGCATGTTGACTCCCCCGATGAGTCTCTCACGTCAGACACTGATCTTGATGATGCAGAGGGGTCCCCTAAGTCGTCCTCAGATGATGTCTCCTTTGCAGACATCCTGGAAACCCTCAAACAATGAGGTGGCTGGCACTCCAAACCCCCTTCTGCTGATGAGTCGGTGTTCCTTAAGGCCTTCGGGGCTCAGCCCTCCGCCTCCTGGGTGTCTCCGCCCTTCGACGAGCTCCTAGATTTGATCTGTCGAAGGGCGTGGGAACATCCAGACTCTGTGGAACCGGTGCCTGCTCACCCAAATAAGTTCCTATCAGCACCCCCAGAGAAGGAGTTTTTGACAAAAGGTGTGGCTGTAGATGCCTTGGTGGTGGCATCTGCTACCCAACAAGATGTAGCAGAGGCTTTGACGTCCGTCCATCCTCCTAATAAGGAGTCTAGGAGCATGGATCGGTACGGGAAGCGCACCCTCAGTTCAGCGGCCTTTACCTTAAGGTCCCTGAACTATTTAACGCACTTCACCAGGTTTCAGAGGGATCTGATCAAGGAGCTTTCAGATACCCTCTTGGGTAACCTACCTCAGCAGCTGGCCCAGACGGTTGGCTCTCAGTTGGCTACGCTGTCATCGATATCTAACTCATCCATGAGGCTCATTTCATATGCAGCCGAGGGGGCGAGTAGAGCGGCGGGTACGGGTATTGCTCTACGGAGGCAAGCCTGGCTCCGCCTGTGTCATTTTGCGGAAGCCTTCAAGTCTTCCTTTGCCGACGCTCCCTTTGATGGGTCCTCTTTGTTTGGACCCAAGGTAAAGGACACATTGACCCGCTGCGAGCAAGAAGGTAAGACTTTGACTGCCGTAGGGGCATGATTTTCCACTCCCTTTCGGCCTTATCCCAAGGCTAAAAGAGGAGGGAAAATGTGGTTCCGTAGATTCCAGAAGTCTTATCCCTCACAGCAGGACGATCCCCCTTCTAGAGGCAGAGGAGGGGGAAATTGTTCTGGAAGACATCGTCCCAGAGGCGGCAGAGGCCCCCGCAACACTGGAGACCGCGAGTCCTTTCGTGGCTCTTCAGCCTTTCACAATCCCTGAGGGATTGCCCGACTGTGCAGCTCCGGAGCCAGTCGGGGGTCGTTTTTCGAGGCACCTAAAAGCCTGGGAAGGTATCACTCAGGACCGATGGGTGCTTCGAATTATCGCCGGAGGTTACGCCATCCCTTTTTCTCACTCCCCACCTCCGTCCAAGAAAATCCCAGACCCGCCACCCAGTCAACGGGAAATTGCAGCCTTGGAAGTCTCAAAGCTGCTTCAAAAAGGAGTCATCCAACCGGTCCCCACAGACCAGATCAGATTAGGGACTTACACAAGATTCTTTTTGGTGCCAAAAAAGACCGGGGACTTGAGGCCCATTTTGGATCTCAGCATTCTAAATCGTTCAGTCAAAAAGTCCAAGTTCCGAATGGTCACCCTACAATCCATTCTCCCACTGCTGGAAAAAGGTGTTTGGATGTGCTCCATAGATCTCAAGGACGCTTATTACCACATCATGGTAGATCAGGCGTCCAGGAGACATTTGCGCTTCAGCCTAGGAGACAGTCATTTTCAGTTCCGCGCGCTGCCCTTTGGTCTCACCACAGCCCCCAGGGTGTTCACCAAATGTTTGGCGGTCATGACTGCTCACCTGAGGAGTCTAGGATTCCAGGTGTTTCCGTATCTAGACGACTGGCTCCTAACTGCCACCTCCAGGTGTCTACTATTGCAGAACCTACAAGCCACAATATCACTGGGCACTTCCCTTGGAATCACCTTCAATTGGCCAAAGTCTGTGTTGCTGCCATCTCAACGCATAAAATTCATCGGAGTAGAGATAGACTCAAACCGAATGCGGGTCTATCTTCCTACAGAAAGGATACAAACTATACAGGCTCAAGTTCGAGCCTTACTTTTCAGATCCAAAGCTCCAGCCAGAATGGTCCTGCAGCTATTGGGATCTATGTCCGCCACTGTTCTTCTAGTCCCCCTAGCAAGGTTGCATATGAGAATTCTCCAGTGGCTTCTTTCAACACAGTGGTCCTTTCAGGATCTCCCTCTCAGTCACCTCATACGGATCACGGAAACCTGCAAACGGGACCTTCGCTGGTGGCTGGTGCCCTCCAATCTGGATCAGGGTCGACCCTTCGTTCCACCTCCTCCTATGGCCACTTTGACTACGGACGCTTCCCAGATGGGGTGGGGGGGGGCATTTCCTGGGCAGGTCAGTCCAAGGCAAATGGCATTCAGAAGAGAGTCTTCTTCATATCAACATTTTGGAAATGAGGGCGGTGCTTCTATCTCTACAAGCCCTCCACGATTACCTCCCTCAGGGCATGATTGCCGTTCACTCCGACAGCATGTCAGTGGTCTGGTACCTGAACAAGCAGGGAGGAACCAGATCCTACCCTCTTTGCAGAGAGGCCATGAGAGTATGGGAATGGGCAGTGGCGACCAGACGTTCTGATAGCAACTCATATCCCTGGCAAATCCAATGTGATAGCCGACAGACTGAGCAGAACTATCCTCTCTCCTCACGAGTGGTCTCTGAACAATACAGTGGCAACTCAGATTTTCAGCAAATGGGAATTCCTTGTTGCGACCTCTTAGCAACCCGCTGAACGCGAAGTGCAAAAAGTTCTTCTCCCTCACTCCAGCTCCGGTGGAGAGCCCTATGGACGCACTAGCCCATCCTTGGCCCACCGGCTTGCTATACGCCTTCCCCCCAGTTCCCCTCCTTCCCAGAGTGATCCAAAAGGCATCTCACTTGGGGAGCAAAATGATCTTAGTTGCCCCTTATTGGCCTCGTCAGGTATGGTTCCCCTATCTTCGGAAATATGCACTGGACGGTCCATGGTTCCTGGATCAGATCCCAGACCTATTAATTCATCAGTTGGGACTACTCCACCAGTCCCTTCACACTTTGAAGTTAACAGCTTGGCTCCTCCTCTTCCGACTATAGTCAGGAATCATACCTTAGACCCGGAAGTCATACATATCTTATCTTGACCCACAAGTCTGCCACTAAGAAATTGTATACTAGCAAATGGAAGAGATTTGCTATTTGGGCTCAACTCCGGGGTCTGGATCCCATCACTATTCCTGTATCGAAAGTCCTAAAATTTCTAACTTCCCTATTCAATCAAGGTTCTTCAGTCTCTACCATCAAGGTCCAATTGGCAGCTATTTCCAATTTTCATGAATCTATAAACCCACCTTTAATGAGCAACAGATTGTGTAAGACCTTCATGAAAGGTGCTGCGCTTTTACGACCTCCGATTTCTCATCCTGCTCCTCCATGGGATCTCGATGTGGTGTTACGTGCCTTAACTTCCTCCCCCTTCGAACTGGCAGCAACATGTGATTTGAAATTTCTATCGTGGAAAACTGCTTTTCTGGTCGCGATTACTTCTGCCAGAAGGGTTTCAGAGCTTCAAGCTTTATCTGTAAAACCTCCGTACCTGGTTTTTCACAAAGATAGAGTATCTCTCAGGCCTAATCCATCCTTTGTCCCTAATGTTTGTTCCAGTTTTTGCCTACAACAGTCATTAGTACTTCCAGTTTTCTTTCCAAAGTACTCAAACAAAGCGGAATACATATTCCACACATTGGATGTCCACAGGCAATTGCGTTTTTATTTAGACAGGACCAAACAAACAAGGAAAACAGATCAATTGTTTGTGTCCTTTTCGGATAATAAATTGGGCAAAGCCGTCACAAAGGTCACTATTGCCAAATGGATCAGGGACTGTATTAGTCTAGCTTATTCCTCTTCTAATAAAGAGCTTACAACCTCTGTCAAAGCTCACTCTACAAGAGCTATGGCTACTTCAATAGCATTCCATTCTAAGCTTGCCATTAGTGACATTTGTGCTGCGGCTACGTGGTCTTCCCCGCACACTTTCATTTCCCACTACAAATTGGATGTGGCATCTCGGGGGCGAGCTTCATTTGGTTCCACAGTGCTCAGGCGTGTTTTCCAGTGAGCCACCCAGGATTTAGGTGCTAGGGACGCTGTCCCATCAGTACAGAATGTAGGCAAGATAGGATCACATAACATCTTTTAGTTATGTACTCACCATAACTTTAGATGTTTGGGATCCATCTCTCATTCCCAATAACCCACCCTCCTTCCCCCTGCCTTGGAGATCAGATGAGATCGGACGGTCCGAATTCTATTGTTTCATCTTGAAACATCTGGCAATGTTATATAAACAAGTTATGTGTGTGTGCATGAATGCGGACAAACAAGATCTGGGGGATTAGCGGTGGTGCATCCTGGGATAGAGAATAGCTCAGCCAATAAGAGGCTTCGCTCTATAGCATAGCGTGCCGAGTCGGAGCCGGGCGATCGGCTCCGAGCCCATCAGTACAGAATGTAGGCGAGATGGATCCCAAACATCTAAAGTTATGGTGAGTACATAACTAAAAGTTAGTTTCTATTGACAATCTTTTACTGGTAATTAGTCCTGCTGATGTCAGGAGCTCAGGCTGCTGCAAACAAGACAGAGAGGTGTGAAACTGTTTCCAGTGTCTTAATTGCACACAGGAAGAGAACTTAAACTGATTCACAGCTGCTTCTAATGTAGCTAAATCTTTCATAGCAAAACACCACAATTAGATCAGTCAGTGGCTCAAAGGCAGTTGTCACCTCTTTTGACAAGTTTATATAAGTAGCATCACAATCTTGAAATGCTAAGCTTTAAACTTTAAATGTTTGGTCTTTATACTACTTTATATTTTAAAATGATTTGAATGTAGTATCAAAGATGTCTGTGACATTTAAAGAAAAGTCAGAAAATATTTTTTCTTCTAATTCTTGTAAAGTATCAGCACATTTACCAAAATGTGTGGGAAGGGGGCTGTCAATTCATCTTGGACTACAAAACGGTACTTTGAACAAAGGCCTGCAATTTAGCCACTGTTTTGGTTGCAGCTGTATAATTCCTTAGTATACTATAAAACAAGCCCTGAGACACACACAAATGAAGGCCATTCAAAAAATAAAAGAAGCAGTCCTATTTCAGACAGTATATAAGATGACAGCGACTGACACTAATCCCATTATATGTTAATGGCATGAGAATACACCACTACTTCCTTATGTATAGCATGACTCCTATAAAGCAGCCTTGAAATGGATTATGGGAAGAGAAAGGCTTCAAGAAAAATAAGGTCATGTTGATATGTCAAGCCCTACTGACAGGCATTTTGCAGAAAACATATTCAAATTCTATAAGAAGCAGTCAGAGTAATTTTGAGCTGTTAAAATAGCTCGTAAAAAAGAGAAAGAGAAAATGAAAAAAATAGATTTTTTTTTTCATTCTAAGGTGGAGCTTTCCTTTAAGAATGGAAAAGTGTATACTTCTGACACAATTAGTTTTAGAATTCCTCCTTGTCAGGCTCATATGTTAAAGTTTATGCTGGTGTCATTTGAGAATATGAGGAAGACTATAGCCACCTTTCCCTTATCTGAGGAAAAAATCTTCTGTGAGTAATCTTATTACTTCTTTCTCTCAGATTACTAAACATTCTTTGAAGTGTGCTATTGAGCTTCGTTACGTCCACAAAATTTATCTGATAATGTTAATGCTGAAATTTTGAACTATGCTTAAGACAGACTGTTCTTTTTTTGAACTATCAGCTGCTGAGCTCCTGAAGAAGTGTAATGAGAAACAGGAAACTGTTTCAGATGGTTACTCAGGTTTTTCAGCCTTCTTTCTTCAAATTGTCAAAGGTTTTACACATACCTCAGCACCCCTTTACAAAAAGCAAAATAAGTAGGCATATGTTTCTGGCAAGAAAACATTAAAAAAATAATAGCAAGAGGGCTCTAAAAAGAAACAAGGAGGCCAAAGAAACAAGGAAAGTCCAACAACTCTGAATGACTATCTGCAGAGTGCACCCCCCACCCTGGCAACCTTTAAATCCTCCCCTAAATGTGGCTCTCCATTTTTCACCTTGGCAGCAGATAATCTCAGACAAATGGGTTCTGAGAGTAATACATCTGGGATGCAGATGCCAGTGGGAATCCAACCCCTCATTTTCAGGGGATTCTTCCTCATCTGCTTTCTTTCCTTCTTTCTCTCCTGTCATTCAGCAGAGTAACAGAATCTGTTCTTCTTTCTCTAATAGGGAAAGGTTTTCATTCAAGAATGTTTCTAGTACCAAAGCAAGAAGCCTCATGGAGACCAGCCTTAGATCTTTTTCTTTCTAGACCGGATTGTAAAGGTCCCAAAGTTCAAAATGTCATCCCTTCATGACCTGTTATGTCTGATTTCCACTTAAACTTTCTTAGTAAGTCTAGATTTAAATGATGCTTATCATCACATTTGTAAAGACTCAGATTTTAAACGTTTCTTAAGTTTTTCTGTGTCTGGGTTACACTTTCAGTTCTCAGTGGTGGGTTACACTTTCAGTTCTCAGTGTATTACCCTTTGGGTTATCCACTGTTCCAAGGGTATTCACAGAATGTCTAGCTCCAGTCACAGCATATTTCAAAATTCATGGTATTCATGTTTTTCCTTATATAGAGAGACGTGCTTATATTTGCAGATTTGTTTTTTCAAACTGTCATGATCTTCTTCACAGACTGAGGTTTCAAGAGAAGATTCAAGAGGCTTGTTTGATTCCTTCACACAGAATTGTTTTCCTGGGGTGTCTGCAAGATACATCAGTTCAAATAGCTTTTCTACCAAAGGAAAAAGTAGATTTGCATCTATTTTTTTTCCTGAGTTTTTCCTCTCAGTCCAAAGCTTCAGCTAAGAAACTTCTCAGGCTACCAGGATTCATGACATCCATGTAGGATTGCCACTTATCGTTTTTTTCAGACCTACCAGAAATCAAAGCAATTGTCCGATAGCCTGGAAAACACTGTACAAACTCTGGTATTACATTTCAAAAAACAAACAGACTATTAGAGTTTGTTAAATTGGCAGATTTACTATGCTTTTCTGTGTAAAAAAATCACAAACCAAGAAAAGAGGACGTTGCTCCTCCCCCTGGCATGACTGTGATGTCACAAAATGGGTGGAAAGTGGGCAGGAAGAGGGAAGAAATGAGTGGGATTAGGTGCAGTGTGGCCTTTGTCCAGTTTTGGCCACAACGATAAGTGGAAGCCCTACATTCATGATTATTATGATTCCTCTAGACCAGGCATGGGCAAACTACGGCCCGGGGGCCACATGCGGCCCGTTAAACGTTTTGATTCGGCCCGCCAAACTTGAAAAAATTTAATAAATTAACCTTGTTAATGTTTTATTTCCCCTGCAATTCTGATGTTTCCTCACTAGATGGCGCACTCTAGATATATTGGCTTTGTTGAGGTGAAGCGTAGGCCTATTACTCCACGTTTGCACTTTACCCTTTGACCCACCGCCCTCTATGAAGATGAGCGGAACCAAGAAAAGGAAAGTGGACAGAGAATGTCGAGTGTTCAATAAGGAGTGGACAACTAAATATTTTTTCACTGAACACCGATCATCTGCTGTTTGCCTGATATGCCAAGAAACTGTGACGTTTTTTAAAGAGTATAATATTAGCCGTCACTTTGCCACAAAGCACGCTAATTATGCTAGCAAGCTCTCAACAAAAGAACGGGAAGCTACTGCTGAGAAGGTGGCAGCTAATTTGAAGGCTCAGCAAAGTTTTTTTCACTGTCAAACTGCCATTCAAGAGTCAAGTACCAAGGCCAGTTTTATGCTTTCATTCAAAATAGCAAAGGCCAGCAAACCACTGTCTGAGGGCGAGTTTTTAAAAGAATGTATGGTAGAGACAGCAGGTATTTTGTGCCCGGAGACCAAAGACAAATTTGAGAAAATCAGTTTATCACGGCGGACAGTGACTCGCCATGTGGAACTAATAAATGAAGATATCACCAGCAGATTAAACAAAAAGGCGAAGTCATTCACTTTTTATTCTTTAGCACTGGATGAAAGCAAAGATGTCAAAGACACTGCTCAGCTCCTCATTTTTATCCGAGGAATCAACGAAACTTTTGAAATAACGGAGGAGTTTTTGACAATGGAGTCTCTGAAAGGACAAACACGGGGAGAGGACTTGTTTGAACGGGTGTCTGCTGCCATCGAAAACATGAAGCTTCCCTGGAGTAAGCTTGTTAATGTCACCACAGATGGATCTCCGAATTTAACGGAAAAACGTTGGCCTGCTGAGGAGAATCCAGAATAAAGTGAAAGATGAAAACCCTGACCAGGATGTCATTTTTCTCCACTGCATCATCCACCAGGAATCTCTATGTAAATCGGTGTTACAGCTGAATCATGTTGTGAATCCTGTGGTGAAACTCGCCAACTTCATACGCGACGGGACTTCAGCACCATCAGTTCATTGCGTTCCTGGAGGAAACTGATGCGGATCACCAGGACCTGCTTTATCACTCCCGTGTCTGCTGGTTGAGTTTGGGCAAAGTGTTTCAACGAGTGTGGGAGCTCAAAGAGGAGATTGGCGTGTTTTTGGAGCGGCAGGGGAAGACTGATGAATTTCCTGAGCTGAGCAACAAGAGCTGGATGTGTGACTTTGCATTTGCTACGGATGTATTTTCACACTTGAATGAGCTCAACGTGAAACTGCAGGGGAAGGAGCAGTTTGTGCATGACATGTACACAAACGTGAAAGCCTTCAAATCCAAGCTGGCTTTATTCTCCAGGCAGATTTTGAACAAGTCATTCACTCATTTTCCTAGACTAGCTATGCTGAAAGAGGCCGGAGTAAAAGTAAAGAAATACAGTGAGCCACTGGATGCACTGCACGGAGAATTCTGCCGTCGGTTTTTGGATTTCGACAAAATTGACAAGTCACTTCAATTGGTGGCCTTTCCTCTGTCACAAGACCCCGAAACAGCTCCAGAGGAGCTTCAGCTCGAACTGATCGACCTTCAGTCCGACCCTGCCTTAAAAGAGAAGTTCAGCTCTCTGAAACTAAATGACTTCTATGCTTCACTCAATGATGCCGCATTTCCAAATCTAAGGCGAAAAGCGCAGATGATGTTGGCTTTGTTCGGCTTTACCTTCGTGTGTGAACAGACCTTCAGCGTCATGAACATCAACAAAGCCAGCCACAGATCCAAGTTAACAGACCTACACCTCGGATCCATCCTGAGAATCACCACAACAAAACTAACTCCAGACTTTGATGCGCTGGCTAAAAAAGGAGACCAACAACACTGCTCCCATTAAAATGTGTGTGTCTCCGTGATACGCACGTTGTTAAAATAAACAGTGCGCGCAGATCAAATATAACGCTTCACAGACTGACTTGCTGCAACTGTTTCGTCCCTGCACTGGTCGTTGTTGACTTTTTGCACCGGGGGAAACAAATTGAATAAAAGGAACAGGACAAGTACATCTGCATCTCCTACCGTTTTTGAAAAAAAAGACAGTCAGGAGGAGAGTGATGGTGATATCCTGAAGGATAACAGAACTTTCAGTGCTTTAAAATAAAATGGTCATTTATTTGATTTTCAGTGTTTAAAGACTCATTTCAAAGTCAGAGATTTTATTGTAATGCTTTTCTTCATTTTCATTGGAAATTAAAGCACATGTTTTCTCCATATCCCAAGATGTGTATTTTTCCCCCAATGAGGTGATGTTTTCAAAGCATGCCATCTATCTGCTCCTGTTCCGGCCCCTTTGTCAAATGTTAGAACTCAGTGTGGCCCACGAATCAAAAAGTTTGCCCACCCCTGCTCTAGACAGACTCCCCCTAAAATCTGTATAGCTCTGATATTAACATCAACATCCGCTGACATTCCAGATTCTTGTTTTTGGATTTGTAAAAAGGGAACAGCTTTGGTAGTGAGACCAGTTGTATCTGAATCTAGGTCTCCCATTTTCCCTTCCATTTCCAGCATGGTCTGTAACTACAGATGCCATATACTTTGCTTGGAGAGTAGTGTTTATTGTAGTAAAACTGCACATCTTTGGAACAAAACGGACAGACCAAAACACATAAATGTAAAAGCGAAGTTGGCAGTAATACATGCTCTCAATACTTTTAATAATCTATGGTCCTGTAGACCATTTCAAGTGATTATTTTATATTTATTTATTTATTTAATGTATTTACCAAGAAAGTCCAACTTGATAGGTACCCATTTTCAGCTGAGGCCCTGGGAGTAAAGCTCCAAAGTATTACAAAACATTTTAACAACAATAATTTTACAGTCTTCAAAAATAATACAAAAACATCTACAGTTTAAATAAGTATACCAAATTAGACAATGTGGCAACATTGGTTAAAAATAGATACAACTTATATGGCAATGATTTAATATTTAGAGTAATTAAAGGTAAGTTAGTATAATACAAACAGGAATTGCAATACGAAGTGAGAGGAAAAAAACACGGTTATGGCAAATTTAGATAGAGAGTCAGAGGATGAGTTGACTGAAATTAGGAAATGAGATAGGAAGTGAGTGTAGAAGGGAGAGTTAGCAGGTGTAAGGTATGAATAGGCACTTGTTCATATTTAGGGATATAGTTTATCCTGGGGTTGAACAGGAACAGAGTCAGATTGTGGCTAGGAAGTATTTCAGAGTGTCTTTTAAGGGCTGGAAGAAGGGGATGGATATAGGAGGGAGTTCCAGGCGTTAGCAATATGGTATGAGTACAGACCTTGCCCAACAGATTTGATAGGTTTGTGAATACAGAGAAGTTTTTGGTCATTGGATTATAATGACAGAGTGGGAACATAGTTGTGTAGAATGGTATTTAGTGGACAAGCAAATGGATGCTGAAAAAATAAGAAGCTGTGCAGATGTTAGTTAATGGGCTAGTTCTAACCAGTTTAGGCTTTTTAGAGCTATGCAGGGGTGGGTTCTGAAAGATGCATTAGCCACGTTATTATAGCATTGTTCAGGTTTTGTTTTTCGTGATCCACAAAACCACAAACACTCAAAATTAAAATAAAAAGCAATATATAGTCATGGACTCAGGTAATACACCACTTTTATTAAGAACAAGACTTAGCGCTTCGGCTACAAGCCTTCTACGAGTACAACTATATATTGTTGTTTTTTATTTGTTTTTCGTGATGTCCGGAGATTAGTAAGGATGGGAGCACCATACAGTAGTGAGCAGAAGAGGTAAGAAGTGACAAGTGTAGTTTTAGTTTAGTTTTTTTTTTTTTTGCAATTTTGTATATGCAGGTCGAATTTAATCCACTATAATCCACAATAATTTACTATGAGAAGTGACTTCAATGGTTTTATTATTAAGAGAGAAGATTTTAAAGTTTGATTTTTTTTTCATGAGAGAGAGATATGGAGAAAAAATAAGTAGTTTTGTTTTTGGATTGAGCATGAGTTGTGAGTTAAAAGCCATGTTTTAATGTCTGTTAAAATTTCCTGAGTATTTTTTTTGGAGATGTGCCAGGTTATCTGATGTGTGAAGTCACATGCATGTCATATTAGGGAGGACTGTTGTGTACATGTGTGGAGGGTGTGAGAATGTTAAAGATGAGGGGACAAAAGATACAGCCTTTTGGTACACCAGTGTTGACTGAGAGGTACGGAGAGAAGGTGGAGTGCCATTTTATTGACTGATAATTATTGGACAAGTAGCCTTTGAACCATAGAAGGGTGAGCTGAGACAGACCTAGCAAGGTCATTTGAAGTAGAAGTTTGCGTTGAGAAACTATGTTGAAGGCTTTAGACAAATCTAGACATAAGGAGAAAACTAGCTTGCCATTATCTCTAGCTTTACTGACAGTATCTATAAAGGTTTGAAGTGCAGTGTTAGTACTATGGAAGGGAAGGTAGATGTGTGAGGTGAAGGATAAGAGTTCTTCCGGTAGGAGATAGTTTAGCAGTTGTTTTTAAATAAACGTTTCAAGCATTTTTGAGAGGGGAATAAGATTGCTATATGTCTAAATGTTGTGATGTCTTTTGAATTTCCTCCTATGGGCAGAGGGATAATGTGTGATTTTTTTCCATAGAGAAGGTATGTGGGATTCCTGAGTTGATCTTTTTATATGGACTGAGACATTATAGACAATGCTATTGTCAGCTATTTTAAAGTACCTTCTTAAAAGGTCATTAGTCGAAGTAGAGCATTGTTTGAACTGAGTAATTTTATTGAAGTTCAAAGTGGATGGGGTGACATGGCTGTTGTCAGGGTTGGGATTGGATGTTAGGGAATCCTTGGTTAGGGATGCTATATTATCTATGAAATAAGAGTTGAATTCTGTTGCAGTTTTGACTGGTGAGTTATGGGATGAGGGGTAGCAGTTGAATATTTGGATGGGATGTAAGATTTCTTTAATAGGTTCATAGGTTGGTACTAGGCTAACAGCCCTAGGGTCTATCCAAGCCTAGCCATAACAATTCCCTGGATATTTCTTCCCACAATATTTACTTCCCTGGACCCCTGTCTAGTAGGGTGACTGACGTGATCCCTGGGGTGAATTTCTTATCTCCCATCCAATCGTCAAGGTTCCTTTTGAAGAGGGCCAATGAGGCGCTCTGCTTGACATGTATGGGCAGTCCATTCCAGAGTATGGGGAGTCTCTGGGTCAGGAACCTATCCCTCCAGCATGTTTTGTTCATTGTGATGAGAAGGTTTAGATTCCTGGAGCGTGTGGCTCTGAGGCATTGGGATTTCTTTAAGTGGAGCATGTCCAACAGCTCAGGGTTTTACATGGCCTTGTATGTTAAGCAGAGATCACCTCTGAGTAGACGATATGCTGGAGTTTTTTTAGACGGTCAGCATAGGGAATCTGCTTTAGGCCTGTGATTCTTTTAGTGAGGTATTTCTGTGGCCTTTCCAGCTGTTGCAGATGTCTGGTGAGGTACATACCAAACAGGGCATTGTAGTCTATAATGGGTCTAATGAGGGATGAGTACAGTGGGACAATGACCTCCTTTTTTCTGGATGAACAGGACATGCTGGAGGGATAGATTCCTGTCCCAGAGACTTCCCATACTCTGGAACAGGCTACCCATCTATGTCAAGCAAAGTTCTTCATTAGCACTCTTCAAGAAAAATCTTGATGAGTGGATGAGAAATAGGAAATACACCCCAGGGATCACTTCTGTGTCTCTGCTCGACAGTGGCACAGGAAAATAACCTTCTTGGGTGGTGTAAGCCAGGGAACCTTGTTGGCTAGGCTTATGTAGGCCCTTGGGCCGATAGCCTAGTACCTACCTATGAACCTATGAAAAGCCCTTAGTGATGAGGTGTGCCACATAGAAGGATTTCCTGGCTGATTAGAACTTTTTAGAGTTGTGTTTACTATTGTTCTGAATGTTGTTTTGGTATAGAATTTTTTCTTTGTTTATTTACTTTTTAGTACAGTTTGTGATCATGCTGAAGTTTATGAGATAATGGGGTATTTTATATTTTTTGCCATTCTTTACATGTTTTTCTCTATCCTGCATTAGCAATCTACTCTTTTTGGATAGTCAGATTGCATTATTTGTTTTTAGCCTTGTCTTCTAGGAGGTGCAGGGCTATTTAGGATATATAGGAAAGATGTATTGAATTCATTTAAAGCATTAGGATGTTCCGGTTATTAGATGATATGGTAGTAATGAATGTTAATGGGTTAAATGTGGAAAGTTTGTATGTTGTTTTATAAACATGCTGTTTAAGTGGATGTATGAAATATCTGCTTATATAGATTGTGAGACTGTCACTGAGAGAGTCTGACATTGTACTTGTGGTGGTGAATTTACTAGGGTCTGATACTCAGTCTAATAAAGAGTTTGATGTCTTGTTGTAATGTGTGGGGCTATTAATTAGTTGTGTGAAACCATATAAGTTTATGCTGGATGGAGGGGAGTTAGAAGTCATGTCCAAACAATTGATACTGACCTCACCTAGTAGTAGTATTTTTTCTTGTGGAATTGTTATAGATATCCAGAGTAGCATATCTTCCACTGTAGCTGTATTGTCTCCAGGAGGGATTTAATATTTGCTTATATTCATGAAAGTAATAAGAAGCTATGTTGAACTGAATTTTGGTGTTGGTTTGTTATAGGGGAAATGTGGTAGTTTTGGGGAAATATTAAACCAATACCACCACCTTCCCTCTTTATACGGTCATTATAGATAAGATTATAGCTGGGGGTGTAATTTCTGAGTCTTTTATGTTGGGTTTATGCCAAGTTCCATTTACAGGGAGAATATCAGGCTTTTGCTAGGTAAAACATTCATGCAGTTCACCCATTTTATTTCTTATGCTTCTAATATTTATGGTGGTAAAAGTTAGATTACTGTGGTGGGGGTTTGACGTTGGTGGGGTTGGTCTAGTATGTGGAAGGGAATTGCCTTAATGTTGGTTGTGAAAGGTGGGACCAGGACTAGGATGAAGTTCTCCTCCTGGGAGGATTTTAGTATATTGAGATTTATTGATGCTTGTTTTTTGGAGAGTATTTTTCCACTTTGTTTCATTTTGATTTGCGTTAAAATAGAGTTAATCAGTCTATAGCTGGAGTAAAGGTGAGGGGTTTTATTAAATAGGTTTGGTGTGTGAAGATTTTAAGGAGGAAGTTGGATAGGTGGTTGGGTCAGAGAGGGAGAGATGCTGAGAGCTGTTATTCAGTCTTGGTAGGGTGAGAGATGGCTCAGTAGGAGAATAATGAAGGATAAGATGAGGAGTAGCATGCTTAAGTATAGTCATCTGTGTTTTATTGATGGCAGGTAGCGGGGAAGTAGGAATCAAGATGGAAGCAAGGAGCTGTAGTGTTGCAGGATATTTAATGTTGGTGTAGTCTGAAAGCTGGTAAGTGATAGAAAGGGAGTATTTTCTATGAAGGAGGAGAATTAAGCCATTTTGGCAACTTCTCATATGTTTCTAAAGTGTAAGACATAAAGGTTTGAAAAGATAGATTATAAGGATATAGTTAAGATAGGAAGTAGTGAGGGTTTTTTGGAGAAATTAGAAGTTGAAAAATAAAATAATCGATAGGTATTGTTGGGGAGGGGTCTGAGTATAAATGGACATAGTACAAAGCAGTATAGGAGAGAGGGAGAAGAGTTGTTGGGAATAGTGCTAAATGTTAGATGGAAGTTGGGAAAAAGGACAATAGAAGAAGATTGTATGAATGATAGTAGTAAAGTTATTAGGGGAGGGTTAAGGAATGGTTGTCACAGGTGAAATGTGTATGTGGGAAATATAATGGTAGAGTAAGAGAGGGAAGGTGTAATTGGGGCAGAGAAGGGAAGTGAAGTGAAGCCAAGGGTAGCTGGCTTCCCACCCTCAGGTCAATAATCACCAAGAATAATCAATTTATAGCTGGTACAAAGCAACTAACAAGGAGGCACAAAGGAGACAAGTTATATTTTCATTTACTGAATGAAAAAGCTAGGGAGACTAAGTAAGTGCCATATACAGTCTAATCCAAATCTATTGGTCAAGGGAAAGGACAGTGGCCAACTTACTAAGTAGTCCTTAGAGCGCAAGAACTACTCCTTTGTACTTGGAGGGATGTCACAGCCACTCTCCAGCATAGGAAAGGCATGTGTTTGGCTAGTTAAAGTTAATAAACAGCAAGGCTCTTCTTGTTACACTTGCTTACATTGCACAATGACAATATTCTCAGTGAAAACTTTTGCAGACATGAGCCTTGTAGCAGAACTCCTACAGTTTCGTGGTCAGAGATGGATGTAGTGACCACAGGCTATTGCACAATGACAACATACTCCAAAAATAAATTCACAGAGGAGGAGCTTGTGGCAGAGCTTCTGCAGTTTCATAGTCAGAGATTGATGTAGTGACTACAGGCTATTGCACAATGACAATATTCTCAGTGAAAACTGATTACAGGCAACACTACATTACCCTCTCTGCAGACTAGCCATGGTAGCCTGTGATTTAACTTCTCAGCACAATCTCATACTGCAGGCATCTTACATTCCATCAAAGCAAAAATTTGTGGCACACAAGCTGAGTAGGACCAGGACATAGCCTAATGAATGTAAATTGAATCTGGGAGGTCTTCCAGGATTTGATCCAGCTGGGGCAGCACCTCATATAGATCGATTCACTTCCATTCACAACAAACAACTAGCAAAATTCTGCACCACACCTCATTGCAAACAAGTCTTAAAAGCACATGCATGTTAATTTCCTTTGACAGGAATGTTTCTGTATGCTTTTCCATCCTTTCCACTAATACCTAGGGTCATTCTGAAGATTCCAAAGGACTATCCAAAGATCATTGTTGCAACTCACTTCCAGCCCAGGCCATAGTGGTTCTTCCTTCTTTTGAGAATGGCCAAGGGCCATTACTACAAGCTTCCTCATAAACTGGATCTACTCATATGAGTCAAGGGTAGTTTGATACACTCCATCCTGAAACAACTTTCACAAAATGCCTGGATGATAGAGTTTGAACACCTTTTAAACACCTATTTTCGAAGGATGTGCAGCAGGTATTAATGGGGGCAAAGAATCCTGCTAGTAGAAAAACAAAAAAGATTTTCTAATTGCTGCCAAGACAAGAACCACGACCCTATTAAGGCTAGTATTTCTCTAGGTCTACAATATTTGTGTGAATTATTATCATTTGGTCTTTCTTACTCCTCTATCAAAGTTCATTTATCATTTCAGCATGTCTGCCCTTTCAGTGCATTCCTATGTTAAAATTTTTTGAAAGGGGTGTTGCATGCCAGGCCACCTAGAAAACTGATAGCTCCCTCTTAGGATTTCAACTTTATTTTGGAAAAAAATAACACTTGCTCCATTTGAATCATCCCATCAGGCTGATTTGAGGTTCATAACCTAGAAAATAGTTCTACTGATTGCTTTGACCTGCAAGAAGAGCGTCTGAGTTGCAAGCTCTCATGATGGTTCAACCTTATCTCATTTTCCTCAGAAGCATGGTTTCCTTGAGAACTAATCTTTCTTTTATGCCTAAAGTGGTGTTTACTTTGAGCCAGACTATCCATCTCCCTTTCTTCTCCTCTCTAGAGCCTAAAAACAAGAGAAAAAAAGAGTCTTCCCACTCTGGATGTCCACAGACAACTCAGATATTATCTGTACAGAAATAAAATCTTTAGAAACTTTGATCAGTTTTTCATTTCTTAGGAAGGTAAGAAAAAAGGATAAACCATGTAATAGCAGACTAGTTCCAAATGGTTGTCACATGCTATTTTCTTTTGTTTTGCTCACTAAAATAAGGCAATTCCAGGCAGGGTTAAGGTGAGTACTACCAGGACCGTGGCTTTATCTGTGGCTTTTTGGAAAGGGATAGATTCTATAAGGATTCTAGAAGCAGTAATTTGGTTTTCATTGCATATAGTTACAAAGTAGATCCCTTTACCAGGTCTAGAGCTCTATTGTACGGTGCTGAAGATATTGCAGGGTTAAGTGTAGATTTATCTATGGAGGAGGGTAAGTAACTGATTTATTGTGTGTGTGTGTGTGTGTGTGTGTGTGTGTGTGTGTGTGTGTGTGTGTGTGTGTGTGTGTGTGTGTGTGTGTGTATTTAAGTAAATAATTTATTGTGCGTGAATGAATGAATGTGTGTTTCTGTGTGCGCATGGGCAGCGGTCATAGTCTCTCTCAACTGTCTGGATTTTGCAAAATGTCCCTGATTTTCCTATGTTTATTGTGTGTCTCAGAGAGTACTCTATATATTCAATTTATTCACTGGATTTGCTCAAATTTCCACACTAAATTTAACTATTGGACAACCTTTGATCTTTTAACTGATACTTAGTTGCAGACAAAGCACTGGCACCATTTTTAGTTTGTGAAGAAGGGAAGGTTAAAAGTTAATGAGTGCTGAGGTCAGGATGTGTGTTATGCCTCTAGGGAAGTGTTAAAGTTTGTGCCTGTTGTAATTAGCAGGTTTTGGAAGTGGATTAATTTGCTAGGGTGGTGTTTTTTTTTCTTTTTGATAAAAATTATAAGAAGGATTGAATATTGAAGATGGCATAAATGGAGTGATGTCTTGACAACTGATTTTCACTTGTATTCTGCTGACAGTGGGTGAGCTGTGTCAGTGACTGAGTTTTGAATCTGGTCAGTGAATTATACGTGTTTTCTCAATTTTGGAATATACTGTGGAAAGTTGTGTATGTCTGTTTAACTGGGATATTTAATTCATAATTTACCCACCAAGACTTGATTTCTGTTTTGGTAGGCAGGCGTCAGTAGATTATTGCATTTTATTGTGGAATTGTTAGAACATTGTTAAGAACTTTGATTAGGGTGCTTTTAATTGGTGCCAGTTATTTTAGTACATTGTTATTTTATTATGCAACATAATTATTATGTCCTGCTCTTAACCACAGTTATGTTTGTTTTGTGAGCATTTATGTAAAAAAATCATTACCTTTTTTCAAGTTATTTGTATAGTCATAATAATAGTTATGTTTACGTGGATAATTTTTGGTGTGTGTAAAGTGCTTAGATAAGACTTACTGTAATGAACTTGAACTAATTGCTTTCTTTAAAAAATAAATCACTCAGGATTACAGTTAGTCATTAGTGCCATTCATTAAAGTTTCATACCTAATGTTTAGAAAATGCTTGATGCAAATCCTCTTCAATTGTCAACTTATTTGTGACTTAGTCATCTGGCAGTTACCAACAAATATTATGAGTCACAGTCCTTATACTCAAGTCTACAAGGTCTGATTCCTTCCACATTCATTCACCTACTGTGTGACTTTGAGCAAGTGACATGCTTTCCTTTTTGGGGCCTTTGTCCTCTAACTATTTTTTGGCTTTGTGCAAAACTGTACAAAGATGTTCAGAGAGGGTCTGCTTCTGGTAAAAGTATGGATCCTCTTCATTCAGTGCATCCAAGCCAATGTGTGGGTCCGTCAGAAACTGATAGAATCTCATACCGCAGAATTATATCTCCAGCCTTGAATCCCTTTAAGAAATCTTCCTTTCCGTCATGCACCTGTCCCCTAGTTAGCCAGATCTTGTTTGTTACCTTTGCAAACAGCAGCATGATCTGAAGCAGGTAAGCGCTTCACCTCTCTAGATTAATAATGACATAGTTTTTTTTTTGGGTCAAAGTTATGTTTTTTAGATTATAGTCTTATCTTCTTTATTATACAGTTTTGTCTGCCTTGCTGAAAATGTTCTGTCAGTTATTATGCTTGGCCACATTCTTCAACATTCATTACCATTTTCCTTCACTAACTACTAGTAATGTATTTGTTCTTAGGATTACTAGCCTTTTGGCTTGTGCTGTTAATGTCTTGTAAATAAAGTGTTAATACTTAGGCATTGTTAGACTTTTTGGTGCATGCTATTCATATATACGTATTTACAGCTTAATT
Source organism: Protopterus annectens (assembly GCF_019279795.1). Lineage (NCBI taxonomy): Eukaryota > Metazoa > Chordata > Ceratodontiformes > Protopteridae > Protopterus > Protopterus annectens. Next base: position 757,367,779 of record NC_056728.1, on the reverse strand, counting down.
ATACATATATTGTTACTTCACAGCAGTCAGTGTACTTTGGATTTTATTCCTGCCTTTAAAGTGCATTTAATCTGTATTATTGTTGTTTAGATTGTGTTATCTATTAAATGTGAGAGTGTTCAATCTCGCCGTTTGTTCTTACACCTGGGTTCGGAGCCGATCCTCGGCTCCGTGTCGGCCGCTTGACAAAGCTCTGCATCGAGAAGAAGCTCAAGACCAACCTAACTCCCACAATCCCCCTCTGCCTTTACCCCAGATCTAGTTTGCCACTGCAAAGATCGCATCATTTTGATGAGCTCGGACCACCTGAAAGCTAAGATCGATTATTTCTTATAATTCTTTCATTAGTTTTTGTATACAGATTTTCTCAGATTGACTGTGTGTATGTGTGAGTAGTGTATCGAGGGTTTCTCGGTTCCGTATATAAGTTTTATATACTTTTATATACTTTTGAGTTTCCCTCGGGGCCTACCCCACCCTTAACTGGATTTGACTATTGGATGTGACTTAAGTATCAGGATTTGACAAATATTACTGGCTTTGACTTTTCTTTACTGGATTTGACATTTACTACAGGCTTGTACACTGTTTCCTGGATTGGAAATTGTTATCATGTCAGAAAAAGCTAAATCAGGCTTCAAACGATGCCAATGTGGACAGAAGATGTCTGTCACAGACAATCATAGTTCCTGCGTCTACTGTCTTGGCCCTCTCCATCTGCAGGAAGACTGCTCTATCTGTCATTCTTTCAGTGGAAGGGTCATGACAGATAGGCGCAGGAAACTTATGGATAGGGGTCTTCTGAAGCCTACATTCCAAGAGGCTCTGGATGCATCAGACCAGGCATCTAAATCCTCGAAGGAATCGAAGACGTCGGAGCCCAAGTCATCGGCTCCGAGCTCTTCATTCAAAGTTCGATCACCGGTTCCACAGACTTCGGGGCCGAGTGTTGAACTGTTGTCAGTTACCGAGCCTCGAGTCTTGGAACCAGTGACGGAGCTTCCTCCTTCTGCACTTTTGAGGTCGGCTCCGTCTTCGATTCCTTCGACGCGTTCTTCCAGGCCCCTCTCCGACACCGATGTAGACCGTGTGGTGCAGAAATTGATGGAGAATACAGCCTTGTCCAAACTCATCTCTGTCTCCTCCCAGCTGGTGTCGAGACTCGAAGGCCTTCCCTTATCTCCACCTGTTCCTCCTCCGAGGCCTATCCAGTCTTCGGAGCCGGGAGAGGCTGACCTGGTGATTGTGGAGCCCTCGGTACCAGAGTCGTCCCTTTCTCGGTCGGTACCGTTCACCTCGACTCCGTCGGATCCAGTACCGGAGTCTCGGAGCCGAAGATCCATCCTTGGGTCCGGGACTGAGAGTCGGACCAATGTTTCGGTTCCGACTCTCGGGGCCTCGGCTCGGATCGACTCGGCTCCGTCCTCGGGGTCGATGCCTTCGGCGCCTGTCTCGGGAATTCCTCCGACTTCTTTGGAACCGGGGGATACCTCGACTTGGGACCCGGGGGCCTTCGAACTCATGAGGAAGGTGTTGTCTGTTCAGACAACCACTTCAGCAGATACAGCTTCTCCTTCCCATAAAGGGCCGTTATCCTCCTCTGCACCCACGGCTACATCTAAGCGTCGAGCACCAGTGTCTCAGCCACCCCTAGAGGGTGCCCCCTCTTCCTCGGAGGCTTCTTCGGATGCCCCCCCCGAGGAAGTTCCGAGGAAAAGATTGTGTAAGAGGAGACACTTAGATTCTCCACAAGAATCATTGACATTGGACACTGACTTAGATGAGTCAGAAGGGTCCCCAAAGTCACCCTCAGAGGATGTCTCTTTTTCTGACATCCTGGAGATCCTAAAGCAGAGAGGTGATTGGCAATCCCTCCCCCCTTCTGAGGATGAGTCAGTCTTGCTGAAGGCATTCGGTGCTCACCCTTCCTCCTGCTGGGTCACTCCGCCCTTCGATGAGTTAATGGAACTGATTGCTCGAAGGGCGTGGGAGACACCTGACACGGTGGAGCCAGTCCCTAGAAAGCCTAACAAGTTTATTACTGCCCCCCAAGATAAGGCTTATCTAACAAAGGGAGTGCCAGTGGACGCTATGGTGGTGGCAGCGGCCACGAAAAAGGAGATGTCGGAATCTTCCTCATCTGTCCATCCGCCTAATAGAGATTCTAGGACTATGGACAGATATGGGAAGCGTATTTTTAGTTCAGCGGCTTTTTCTATGCGATCCCTGAACTATTTGACCCATTTTACACGGCTACAGAGGGATCTAATCAAAGAGTTGGGAGATACCCTCCAGGGTACTACAGATGCTGCTGTCTCGGAGAAGATTACAGCACATCTCAATACCCTTACTTCTATTGTAAACTCATCCATGAGGCTGATCTCATACGCAGCCGAAGGATCGAGTAGGGCAGCAGCTTCAGCGATTGCTCTTCGTAGGCAGTCCTGGATGCGCTTATGTTCATTTGCGGAAGCCTTCAAGTCTTCCTTTACTAACGCCCCATTTGATGGTGCCACTCTCTTTGGCCCTAAAGTAAAGGAGACCCTTACCCGGTGTGAGCAAGAGGGAAAGACTCTGTCTGCTGTCGGAGTCCGTTTTTCCACCCCATCCAGACCGTACCCCAAAGGGCAACGTGGTGGAAAAATGTGGTTTCGAAAACCCCAGGGTTCTTTTCCAGGCGCACAGGGTGATACCCCCTCCAGAGGCAGAGGAGGGGGTAGAGGTGGAAGACGTCGCCCTGGCGGCAGAGGGGGTCCGCAAAACCAAGGTGACAGGGATACACTCCCCGAGAAACCTTTTCAGCACTCCTGAGAGGAGGCCCGACTGTCCTGCTCTGGAGGCAGTCGGGGGTCGCTTAGCTTTGTACCCTCAGGCCTGGCAAAATCTTACATCAGACAATTGGGTAAAAAGCGTTGTTACCAGAGGCTACAAAATTCCCTTTCTATTGCCCCCAATTCCACAGAAAAGACTCCCAGATGTGCCTCCCCATCTGCGAGGCCCTGCAGCTACAGAAATTTCAAAGCTGCTAGAAAAAAGAGTCATCCAATCAGTCCCAGCGGACCAAAGAGGATTCGGAACTTACTCAAGGTTCTTTTTAGTTCCAAAAAAGACAGGGGACTGGAGGCCAATTCTGGACCTAAGCAAACTCAATACCTTCATCAAGAAAGAAAAGTTCCGAATGGTCACGCTTTAATCGATCCTTCCATTTTTACAGAAGGACGACTGGATGTGCTCAATAGATCTAAAGGACGCATACTACCACATCAAAATGGCCAGGGCGTCCAGGGATCACTTGCGCTTCTGGCTGGGAGCCAGTCACTTTCAGTTTCGAGCCCTGCCCTTTGGCCTGACCTCAGCCCCCAGGGTCTTCACCAAATGTATGGCAGAGGTAGCGTCTCACTTGAGACACCTCGGATTCCAGGTGTTTCCGTATCTGGACGACTGGCTCCTTTCTGCCACCACCAAGCGTCGACTGATTCAGGCCAGGGATTACACACTACAACTTTGTGTTCATCTCGGAATTTCCGTAAATTTCGAAAAATTTTTACTACAGCCATCACAGCATATCTCATTCATAGGAGCAGAATTGGATACGCATTGCTTAATTCTAAGGCTTCCCCCAGAAAGGATAGCCTCCCTACAAAACCATATATCTCTTCTTCTCTCATCCAGAAAATCACCAGCGAAACTGGTTCTGAAGGTTTTGGGCCTCATGGCAGCTTCTCTCATTGCAATACCCTTGGGAAGACTGCACATGAGAGTTCTTCAATGGCTTTTGTTTGCACAATGGTCATTCCAAAAGTTACCCCTGACACTCAAAATCTACATCACAAACATATGCAAATCGCACCTGGCTTGGTGGCTTCGGACTTGCAATCTCTCCAGCGGAAGACCATTTGTGCTACCCACTCCAACAGCAACGGTGACCACGGACGCCTCCCTGATAGGGTGGGGGGGCATCTTTCAGGGACAGACAGTCCAAGGCGAATGGACCAATTTGGAATACAATCTGCATATCAATGTTCTGGAGTTGAGGGCAGTGTTTCTAGCGTTGCAACACTTTGCTCCCCTTCTTCCTCTAGGGACCATTGCAGTCCAGATGGACAACATGTCTGTAGTCTGGTACATAAACAAGCAAGGGGGAACCAAGTCTTACCAACTATGCAGAGAGGCCATGAGAATCTGGCAATGGGCGGAGTCCACGGGTCGCTTTCTGATAGCAACGCACATCCCGGGGTTATCCAACGTCATAGCGGACAGGTTGAGCAGAGGCATCCTGTTACCTCACGAGTGGTCCCTCAAACAGTCAGTTGCGAAGGAGATTTTTCACAAGTGGGGCCAGCCTTCCTGCGATCTGTTTGCGTCTCCAATGAACACCAAATGCAGAAGCTATTTTGCCCTATTACCCCCTCCAGGGGAAGTCCCAAGGGATGCTCTGGTTCACGATTGGCCCCCGGGTCTCCTGTACGCTTTTCCTCCTGTTCCCTTGATTTCAAAATTTCTACAGAAAGCCAGCAAACTGCAAAGGACAATTATCCTCATTGCCCCATTCTGGCCTCGTCAAATATGGTTTCCCTTTCTTCTAGCACACCAAATGCGGGAACCCTGGATCCTGGACCCAGAGCCGGATCTACTGACCCACTCGTCAGGGGCTCTCCACCCGTCGCTTCTCTCCCTCAAACTAGCAGCTTGGCTGCTCCGCTTCCCTTCTTAGCTAGGTCTGATCTTCTATCTCCTGCAGTTCAAAATATCCTGGTGGCTTCTCATAAAGCTTCCACTACAAGGATTTACACCAGTAAATGGAAACGTTTTGTGCACTGGGCAACTACACAACAATTGGATCCCTTAGTAGCTCCTCTGAATAAGGTCTTGGAGTTTTTAACCAAATTGTTCCACCAAGGGGCTTCTCCTGCCACTTTGAGAGTGCAATTAGCTGCCATATCGAATTTTCATGTGGGAGAAAGTGGGGCTCCTATTATGGCTCACAGACTTTGTAAGGCCTTTCTAAAAGGATCTTTCCATATTAGACCACCAGTTAGAAGTCCTACTTCACCTTGGAACTTGAACCTTCTTTTGTCACAGCTGATGCTACCACCTTTTGAACCAGCCTCTTCCTGTCCTTTGAAGTTTTTGTCATGGAAGACCCTTTTTCTGGTGGCTATCACATTGGCCAGGCGGGTATCGGAGCTTTAGGCTCTTTCAGTTCAACATCCTTATTTAATTTTTCACCCTGACAGAGTTTCTCTTCGCACTAATCCATCCTTTCTTCCCAAAGTTTGCTCGGTTAATAATATTAATCTGTCCATTGAACTGCCCACATTTTTCAAGAACCACTCCAATAAATTGGAATATATGTTGCACAAGTTAGATGTTCATAGACAACTCAGATTTTACTTGGACAGAACAAAGGATCACAGGAAAACAGACCAGCTCTTTGTGGCCTTCTCAGACACCAAGATGGGTATGGCGGTTACAAAACGAACCCTGTCCAAATGGCTTTCTGACTGTATTATTTTTGTCTATACTGCCTCTGAGCAAACTTTACCTGTCAAGCCCAAAGGGCACTCTACAAGATCAGTATCTACATCCCTGGCTCATGCAGCTCGCCTACCGTTAGACACTATTTCAGCGGCTGCCACTTGGTCTAAACCACATACCTTCATTTCTCATTACAAAGTGGATAGGATTTCTAGGGACAGGGCAACCTTTGGTTCCACTGTGCTCAGGAACGTTCTCCCCTGAGTTCCTCAGGAACACGGAGCTAGGGACGCTACCCAGGTGTAAGAACAAACGGCGAGATTGAACACTCTCACATATAGAAGTTATGTCCTTACCATAACGTTCCATGTGGAGTGTTCATCTCGCCTTTGTTCTTACATTCCCACCCTCCCACCCTCAGGAAGAACGTCCAATTTAGGTGCCTGGTTTGTTTCTCCTGCTTCTGCCTTGAGCAGTTGTTGTACTATGTAAATAGATTTTTCTTGTTTGGTATGAAAGTGTTATGCTCTCTTCTGTTCTCTGCTGGTTTGCTTGCAAACTAGATCTGAGGTAAAGGCAGAGGGGGATTGTGGGAGTTAGGTTGGTCTCGAGCTTCTTCTCGATGCAGAGCTTTGTCAAGCGGCCGACACGGAGCCGAGGATCGGCTCCGAACCCAGGTGTAAGAACAAAGGCGAGATGAACACTCCACATGGAACATTATGGTAAGGACATAACTTCTATTTATGGTAAAACAGACTATTCTTAAAAAGTGTACCAAGTATGGGCATATGATCCCATCTCAGGGGGTCCCATGACTTATGTATTGTCTGCTTAGGAGTTCAGCACCTCTCTGTTGCTTGTGAAATCTTTACTACCTTTGGACCTAGAATCTTAGGTCGTCAGAGGAATAAGTTAATTCTCAAAGGCCTCCTTCCACTGGATCCAAAGCCTCAAAAAGTTAAAAAATCTTCAGAAAAAGTTTCAAAAAGTAAGGAGTCTGAATCAAAGAAAAGGTCAAGTGAGGCTTTGGCTCCAGCATTTGGTCTAAAGGTATTTAGGCTCAAGCAGCAAAGGGCTGGAACTCCCATCTATACTCCTCTGGATCTAGAAATTATTCACACAGTTACTATTCAGAACTCTCCTAAAAACTTGCATGTGACAAACTGGACCATCTTTCTTCCATACTTTCTTCTGTCTCTTTTTTTGCCAACCTTCAAGTCATATAGAAGAACATCCAAGGTGGATTTGATTGCCCGATGCAAAAATTTCTCAAGACTCAGATTGAGTGGGGTTATTTCATCCTGTTTGTCTCGGAAGGTTGGATCAATTTAGTTTATGCCTGTCCAGCGTCTCTCACCAGTCTGCATCTCTGCTCCTTTTTCCTTGGAATCATTGTTCCTTCTAGATCCTGTGGCTCAGAGACCAACATTCCATGTTTCTTCAGCTGTGGGATTCATTAATCTCACTCATTCAATGGCATTGTTGGATCCATCTGCGTTTCAGATTTGGGGAGTCAAGTCGATGCCCTCTCCACCACCAACTGTGCCATTACTCTCAGTGCTACTGCTGGTGTCTGAGACATTTGCTTTTGACTCTTCAGTTCCACTTCCGCTACTGCTGGTGTCTGAGACATTTGCTTTTGACTCTTCAGTTCCACTTCCTTCATCAAGGCCAGCCTTCTTCTCAGCTTCAGGAGTCTCTCCTGTGGCAGCATCGCTTTCTTCAAAAGGAAATTGGACTCGTCTGCGGAAATGGTTTCTTTGGATCCCTTGGAAGTAGTCAAAGCTTTCCAGGTGCTGGGGATCATTTCTTCTCCCAAGAGAGTGGATCCATAGGTTCCACTAGTCATGGTTCCACCCCTTGGACCTCATTCAGTCTTGTCTTATTGTACTCTGACATCAATGGGTCAGATTTGATCAGCTGATCTCAAACTCACTGCCCAAGAGTAGAAACAGTCCTCTGAGAAGTCAAGAGACTCATCTCCTGAACTTCTGAAGAACAGGACATGTAAGATGAAACATGCAGACTCCACTTTGGAGTCCTCCACCTCAGATACTAACTTGGAGGATAGCGAAGATTCCCTGCAATCCCTTCAGAAGGATGTCCCCTTTGGAGACATACTAGAACTGATTCGACTGAGGAGATCTTGACCTGTGCATGCCCCCCACCCCTTTCAAGACAAGAAAGTATTGTTTGGGGCACACAAAATGACACAATACACATCCTGGGTGGTCTGTCTGGCTGACAAGTTGATTGATCTTGTGGTCAGGAGAGCTTGTCAGGAAACTGACACGTGAAACAGTTCCCAGGAAACCAGATAAGATTCTGTGCCATCCAAAGGATAAACCTTTCTGGTCAAAATGTGCACTAGTTGACTGCATCACTGTGGCTGTGGCCACTAAAAGAGAATTATCTGAGTACTGTATCTCTTTTCTTCCTCCTAACAAAGAATTGAGGATGATGAATAGATGCAGAAAGTGGGCATATGCTTCGGACACTGAACTACAGCCATTCACATGAATAGATATCAGAGAGAACTCACACAACAGGTGTTAACTGCTCTGAAGACTCCATTGACAGTGAAATCACAAAAACAACTTCAAGCTACTCTGATGATATGTCTCCAAGCACAAACCTCTCCATTAACCAGATGCATAACACAGCTGACTTCACAGACAACTTAAAAGTGACCTTCACAAATGCTCCATTTGATGGGTAATCCTTGTTTGGCCTATCCATAAAAGAGAAGATGCATAAGAGTGACCAAGATTGTAAGACTTTCTACCACTGAAGTCAAGTTCATGACCCCCAACACCCCTTTAACAGGAACCAAAAAGGGCCTTATTCTCTCTGGTTCCCATATGTTTGGCATCAGTTTGACTCGGCTTCTGACAGGGGTGGTAGTGGCAGAGGTAGCCTCTTTAATGGATGCAGGGCCAGAAGCCAAGGAGGTCTGCAGAATCAGGGTTAGCATCCCTCCTATTCCAAAAGGACACTCCATAATCCCTGAAAGTCTGCCTGACTGTTGCACTCAGGAAGCAGTCAGGGAATTCATTTCCTTCTATCCAGAACCATGGACCATCATTACATGAGACAATCAGATAATAGAGATAGTTTCTAGAGGCTATTACATTCAATTTTTGGAAATTCTACCACAACTAAATCATCCATTGCAGACTTCCCACCATGCAACCAGGCAAAGACCATTTCAAAAAAGGTACTTTCTCTTCTAGAAGAAAGTGCTATGCAGGAGGTCCCACCAGACTAGACAGGGTTAGGATTTTATTCCAAACTTTTTGGTTCCAAAGAAAACAGAGGACCTCAGACCCGTATTGCATGTCAACCTCAACATCTTGAACACTTATGTGAAAAGACCCATTTCAAAATAGTCAAGGTGCAGTCAATGTTACCTTGTCTCGAGGAGAATGAATGGATGTGCTCAGTGGATATCAAGGATGATTACCTTCACATAAAGATAGTAAAGAAGTCTAGGAGATATTTACACTTCTGATTTGGAGCCAGCCATTACCAATACAGAACCCTACCATTTGGCCTCACCACAGCCCCCAGGGTGTTCACCAAATGTATGGAGGTCATAGCAGTACATCTTTGACTTCAGGGATACAAAATGTTCGCATACATAGATGACTGGCTTCTGGCTGCCTCCACAATGGAGTCTCTGCAGCAGACCAGTGATTATCTAATTTAATTGTGCAACTCCCTGGGCATTTCTATGAATGTACAGAAGTAAAACTTAAATCCCTCATAGTGTTTACTTTTCTTGGGATGTCAGTTGGATACCATTTTTTCCATAGTCTTGCTCAAACCTTGCAATTCGCAGTGGAAAGTCTCGTATTCAACAATTGCCCCACTGCACAGTTAAGTTCTCAGGGTCTTAGGCCTGATGGCCCCCTCAATACTGATGGGGCAATTCACTTGCTATCGCATGAGAATTTTACAATGGTCCCTCCAAATGCAGTGGTTGCATAGCTGCCATCCTCTTTCCAAGACCATAATTCTCACACAGGAAGCACCTTCAATGGTGGTTGCAAGCACCACTGCGTTGCAAGTGCAAATCCTTTCAAACCCCAACTCTGCTAGCAGCAATGACTACAGATGCATCCTTCCTGGACTGTGTGGGTCATTATGAAAGCAGAATGGCCGAAGGTCTTTGGCCAACCTTCATATAAATGTAATGGAGATGAGGGCAATCCTTCTAGTGCTGCAGGAACTTCAGGAATGCCTTCCACAGGAAGTGATATCCATCCAAACAGACACTTTGATAGTAGCTTGGTATATCAACAAATAAGGGGAACCAGATCATACCCCTTATGTTGGGAAGCTATGAGGCTGTAGCAATGTAGAATGATCTCTCACTGTTTTCTAATAGAAACATATATTCTTGGGACATTCATTGGCCTGGAAGACAGCCTCAGCAGGAATACCTTAACACCTAACAAGTGGTCCCTCAATCCAACAACAGCCAATAAGATATTCTGTCATTGGGGCACTCACTGCTGCAATCTTTTTGCCACCCAGTACAACAGAAAATGTAACTGTTACTTTGCCATAATCCCTCCTCCTCTGGGACAAATACTCAGGGACGCTTTGTTTCAGTATTGTCCCCCCACCCCCAGGCTGCTTTACACATATCCCCTTCCTCTAATGTTCTGATTCTCGCATTAAGCTGTACCCCACTTTGACCCAGACTGATTTGGTTACCCCTGCTGAAGCCTCACTTGAAGGAACCACTCTGGATCCTAGATCCAATTCCAGATCTGATCACTCACCCCTTTGGAGAGCCTCACCTGGACCTTCACAGTCTGAAACTAACTTTTTAGTTTATCTAGGTCCTGTGACTGTGAGGAATGATTCTCTCCCAGAAGAAGTGATTGCTATTCTAACACCATCTCTAAAACCTTCCACTTATAAAGTTAATCAAAGCAAATGGGAAAACATTGTGTCATGGGCTTGTCCACAGAATACTGATCACTTTTCAGTCCATATAGCAGATGTTCTGCAATTCTGCATATCTCTGCTCCACTCAGGTCCTAGTTTATCTACCATCATGTTTATTTAGTGGAAATTTCGAGTTTTCACATTGGCTTTCAGGATCATTCATTAGTCTTCTCGTAAAAATTGCTAGGCCTTTCTTAAAGGTACCTTCCTTCTATGTCCACCTGTTAAAGATCTGGTTCCTCCACAACATTTGGCTTTTTATTTTAGAAGCTCTGGCCAAACCTCAGTTCAAAACAGCAGCTTTAACAGACCTTAAGTATCTATCTTGGAAAACCTTTTCTAGCAGCAGTCACCTCTAAAAGAAGAATATCTGAGCTGCACACACTGCCATCAACCCCCCTTATCTCATTTTCCACAAAAACAGGGTAACATTCAGAATTAACTCTTCTTTTATTCCCATGTTGCTTTGAATGTAAACATTTCACAACCCATTCATTTACCCGTCTTCTTTCCTTATTATGAAAACAAAGGAGAATACTTTCTTCATACCTTGGCTGGCACAAGCAACTACATTTTTACCTTCACAGAACAGATTCAGTCAGAAAAGATGAGCAGCTTTTTGTTTCCTTTGCTCAAAGTTGGGAAAAAGGTGTCTAAAACATCTCTTTCACGAATGTTGTTTGATTGCATTTCCTTCATTTATACATCCCACAATAAACTTCTTCTTGTAAACCAAGGGCTCATTCTGCTAGCACCATGACAACTCCCACAGCACTTCTTCAGAACCCACACTCTAAATAATATATGTGAGACTACCACCTGGTCTTCCATGCATACTTTTATTATGCACTTAAAGCGGCACTGTACCTCCAGGGCTAGAGAATCCTTTGATGCTGCCATACTGAGGGGGCCCTTTCCCTTCTGTAAGGCTTGAAGGATTAGCAGTTTTCTACTTCAGGTGCAAAGCAGCACAGACTGATAATGTCTGAGTCTTCAGGCCAAAAAACTAGATCTAAGGAAACTATGAGGAGAGGTTCATGATTGAAAGGAATTTCGTAAAGGGTTTTGAAGCTGGATTACTGAATCTGCCAGATCACAGCTGAGCAGTGGCTCGATGACCCACGCATCATATAGGATAGACTGTAATGAAAGGATCTACCAATAAAGTGAATACATAACTTTTGTTTTTATTTTGCTGTCACTAAGTAATGGAAGGGATGTAAGTTTTAGACTTTATATCCTTCAGAAAAATGCTTGTCAATGCAAAGCTTGTTATTCTAGCAACTTTCTAAATATATAAGAGCAGTACTTCAAACTTGTTCCTGATTTTGGTCTTTGTATCTGTTTTTTTTTATTTGAGCTAATACATTGGAAGGACATGGGGAGTTGCAAATGATTACACTGGGTGTTTTTTACAGCAGTGAAATGAGATACATTTCAAGGTCATTTATTTGATATTAAGTGGCTGTAATTGATGGTCACATCTTTGAGAGAGAGAGAGAGAGAGAGAGAGTGTGTGTGTGTTTGTGCAGAGGACATAGCTTTGAAATGTCCCAGATTTTGACATATATTTGGTTTGTTCTTTGTAAAATCTGTGGTTTTCTGGCAAACTGTTGTGGATTGCAGTTACTAAATAATGGCAGTGGCAGACGTGAGCTTCAGATTTCACATTCGTCGAAGAAGCTTGCTAATGCAAACTCTTGTATACTAGCAGCTTCCTAAATATATGAGCAATATTTAAAATATGTCCCTGATTTTAGTTCTTTGCACCTAATTCTTGAGCTAAGAGGTGCATGGTGTTTCAGTGGATTTTCTATGTTCTAACAACAGTAAATTGAAATATACTTCTAGGTCATTATTGATGTGTTGATTCATTCATTTCATTGCGAGCAAACATCTGAAGTGTACACGATCTTACAAGAAGTTGTAATTGATGGCCACAACTGTGTGTGTGTGTGTGTAGGTGTGTGTAATTACACATTGCAAAGCTTCTATAATGTTGCTTTCAACAGGAAGGACACATGGTTATAGAAAAATGCAACGTATTTTATGCAAAAATGTAATAGTAGATAAGTTAGTATTTTGGTCTAGTGGCAACACAATTTTCGAATGTAGATCTAACTGGATATGTATATTGTAAAGAACTAAAATGAGTAAAATATTTTTTTTCTGGTAAGCAAAACACTTCACTTTTAAATGTCCCGAAAGGGTAAGAAAACTGCAGGATGTATGGGGCTTGGTTAGAAATGCTTGGAGCTCTGGTTCATTTCCAGGCTGAGGTGTCTTCTGTTTTTATTTAGCTGCAGCATAAATGTGTATTTAGTGTAGTTTTACACAACCATGTCTCTCAATTGTCTGGATTTTCACAGAATGGCCAGATTTTTGCCTCATATTTTCAGTCTGTTCCTTATACAACTTCTGGTTTTCAGGAAAATCAGTGAAGATTGAAGATTTTAGTTTCAGATAAAATGCATGTTAATACAAAGCCTTTTGATATGTAATACAAAGCTTTTTATTCCTGCAACTTTCTAAGTTTATAAGAGCATTAATTAATATATGTCCCTATCTTTGGACCTTTGTCATCCCATTATTTTTAGCTTTGTCCAGATATCTTACATTAAAAGATTGAGAGGTATGCGACCCATGTCTTGGACAAATAAAACTATACAGACTTTACAGTAATTTAGCTAACCAAACTATTGTTATGACTGGCACATTTAGCAAGCCAAGAAAACAGGCATGTGTATCGTTTTACAGTGCAGTAAGGGTATGTTTTTTTCTCTTACCTCTCAACTGTCCCTGATTTTCAGGAACATCTCTAATTTTGGCTCAAATTTTAGCTTTGTCCATCTTAATCCCTCCTAATACTGGTAACTTTTAGAGAAAAAATGGTGAAATGCATTCAATAAATAATGACAATAATTAAAGTTATAGACTTCTTTTACTTCAGAAAATGTACAGCAGCGCTTTTGCTGTTAGCGAGTGTAAAATAAAAGAAAAAAATAATTAAAATAAAATATGTGTGAGAGTGTATGCACATGTATGAGAGTAAGAGAGAGAGATCAACTGAGCGTAACAGAAAAAAAGTGTGTGTGTGTGTGTGTGTGTTTATGTTTCTGTCTGCATGTGAGAGTGAATGTGTGCATGAAAGCAGAAGAGGCTGTGTGTGTGTGTGTGTGTGTGTGTGTGTGTGTGTGTGTGTGTGTGTGTGTGTGTGTGTGTGTGTGTGTGTGTGTGAGTGAGAGAGAGATCTACCACTGGCAGCATCAAAGAGGTTTGTATACCTCTGGACCCTTTTGCTGAAGAAATCTGTATAAATCCTAAAATCAAAACGGAACAAAGGCTCAAAAATAACAACAGATTTTAATTATTGCTCTTATAAAATTACAAATGTGCTTAAATAAAAGGATTTGTATTAGCATTCATTTTCTAAAGGAAACAAAATTATGAAACTCAAATGTGTCATTATTTAGTAACTTCTGTCTCCAATGACTGGCAATAATTTTATTTTACATTTGTTTACCGGGTAGTCTGACTGGGCAAGTAGCCCTTTTTCAGAGGAGGCCTGAGGAGAAAAACTCCATAGACAATTATTGTAACATACACATGACAGTTTAGATAGTAATTAATAAAAGACTGTAGGAACAGTAAATTACAATAAATATGGTTACAAACATCTTAAAATCATTAAGAATTAATACAAGCAGAAGCATAGCAGGATGGATTTATAATAGATGCAGAAACAATGTGTACTAGTTTTACAGTGATATCTATTGGAAGGAAGAGACAAGCTATAACAGAGCAAAATAAGAGGTGCAAGGTGGTTTGAGGTAGAAAATGTTAGTAGGAGGTTAGAGTAGAGAATTTAGACTAAGGGTGAGTGGGAATATTTTAACCAGGGGTGATACATGAACAGAGCCATTTGTTATTTTGGTGTTCTTTAAGAAGAATTTTGAAATTGGAAGTAGTAGAGGAATTAAGTATGTGTTGGGGAGTGCTATTCCATAGTGTTGCTATTTGATTGGTGAATAAGGAGTCGCCAAAAGAATTGTTAAGATTTATTAACTTTTAGGAGTAGTTTTTTATAATCCAGACGTTTTGGGAGTAGGGGACCAAAAAGATAAAGTAAGTACCTGGATTTTTTTTAAAGTGTTATATTGTGGATGTAAAATGCTTCCTCCAACACCTTTAACATATACTACAGCAAGTATGAAACATTAGGTGAAGGAAATATTTATACATCAAATATATATATATATATATATATATATATATATATATATATATATATATATATATATAAAATATATAGTATTTAAAAAATAAGTCAAACACAACAAATTTACAGTGATGCTATTCTCTAAGCTCAATACTCCCCTCTAGGGTATGTGTTAATGTGTTAATTAATGCCCTTTTAGGGCTGTAGAGGCCCTCCACCTGCATTATCAGGCCTCATAACACCCTGGGCAGGTGTTAATTACACAGTAACACACACCCTTTTGGGCATCATTGCTTGCTTATCTTATTCTGCCAGTGTCTGAAGTTAATATTTCTAATATTCTAAAAGTGCCCCTGATTCTGTTGAGATTTCCTCCTCGTTTGTTGAGAGTTATGGCTATGGGTGTGCATCTGGTAGTACTACAAGGCTCCGAATTTTATAGGTTATGCCTACCAAGAGGGCAGAGTTACACATGAATGCCCTCAGCCCCGCGGAGGTTGAATTTATGCATATGCAAATTTTGAGTGCTACGATTTTGCACCCACTGCTATGATTTTTGATGGTCCCTGCTGTGATTTTGAAAGCGTAAAGGTTAAGGAGTGAGTGCGCACACACACACACACACACACACACACACACACACACACACACACACACACACACACACACACACACACACACACACACACACACACACACACACACACACACACACACACACACTCCATACCTATCCATGTTTTCAGAAAATCCACATTTTCTCATTTTCCCTGCCCTGGTAATTCATGAATGATTACAGTCAGGGATTAATGCCAGACATTAAAGTTTCACCCTTCATATCCTTCAGTAAAGGCATGCTAAAGCACAAGATGTTTTTCTGGTGACATTTTCAGTATGTAAGGGGACTAATAAGAATCAGTCCATCTTTGTCCCACCAGCACTTTTATCTTTGTCTCATTTTCTTGTGCTATGAGATCGACAGGTAAGTATTATTTTCATTTTCCCTTGTAAATCACAAACTGTTGCGGACATTACATAATGCCTGAGAACCCCAATGTATATTATAAACAATTTTGCTTCAGCAACTTCACATCGCAGGTTAATACTGATGTGTTTTGTGGCAAGAGTGCAGTGTTTTCATTTTATTTCACTTTCTTTCTTTCTTTATTATGTTTTATCTCATTAATGTCTCTAGGCTTTTCGGCAGTTACATTCTATTGACACCTTTAGGCATCAAACATTACTTGTTCACATTTGCATTAATGATTCCAAAAGCATGCTACATACAAGGAATCAGAAGATATCATCTTAAAATCTTACACCATGGCAAACACATTTTTATTGTTACTTAACTTCTGTCTAGTGCAGATAGAGATATAGAATGTTATTTATATACTTTTATTTGTATTATAATAATCATATTTCTCTAAATATCTCAACAATCAAGTGGCACAAACAAAACTGCTTAGCCTTATATGAAAGCTTACAGCTATATGAAGAAAACACTGCTGTATGACTGCAACTTGAATGGTTACTGAAATAACATAAGCAGTTTATAAAATTCATATTTACTGTGTTAATTGTGGCTTGAAACATTCTGTTTAACAGCTAGAATTGAATGAATACAATCAGTGTAAAAATATTTTGTGCTAAATAGTCTGTCATTTACAGTTTTCTAGTAGCATTTGTGGTTTTAAAGATATGAACATTTGTTTGAACTATTAAATAATACCTTTACTTTTTAAAAGGTTCAGGCCATGCCATGCCATTTGGAAGTTAAAGTGCAAATTCAAATTAACTCCACTGGAGGAAATTAGTTAATTATTTTTTCCAAGTTATCCCTAGTGTCTGATGGTAACACAGAGGTCCTCTGTGAGAGGTGATACAGGACAGCATTTCATTCCAACTTAGTGCCTTTATGGCTCACTATATAGAGTATCCCTGATGTCTAGTGTTCTTCCTGACCTTGTGTGCTGTTAAAGCATAATATTTAAAGTCTCTACCCTGGTGGCTTGTGTCTCCTCTTCATGCTTGCTGTTCTGTTTAAGTGCCATACAGGTATGAGATATATGAGTTGTCCCTGTTGGGTAATAGTCCCCTTACTCCAGATCAGCTTTTAAGTGCTGTTAAGTAAGGCATGGGATAACACATTTTCCCTGGTGCCTGCTGATTAAGTGCCTTTCAGATATGTTAAAGAGAGTAATGAGTAATCCCTGGTGTCTAGTGGTCTCCTTGACCTTGTATACCATTAAGGCAGGTAGCTAAAGAGTTATCCTGGTGGCTAGTCTTTCCCCTGGCCCCATGTGTCATTAAGGGATGTAGCTTAGGAGTTATCCCTTGTGTCAAATGCTCCCCCTGACCTAATGTTTCAGTCTTTATTTGCTAGTCTAGGATTGTGTGGAAGTGTGACAGCTACTCAAATGCACCCATCCAGCTACACACACATTCAAACACACACACACACACACACACACACACACACACACACACACACACACACACACACACACACACACACACACACACACACACACACACACACACACACACACACACACACACACACACACACACACACACACACACACACACACACACACACATGCACCCACTCACCTAGCCACCTCCCCTCCTGCTACTTTCCAGGCAGATACACACTCACATATACACTCACAACTGGCCCCTCACATACACTCTTGCACAAATTCCCTAACAGTATCTGAACACTCACACATGCAGCCCCTTACATATACTGTTGCACACACACCCTAACAGTATCTGACTGCTACACTCTCCAGCACTACCTCTATTACTAAGGATGAACATGGCTATGTAGCCTTGTTCATTGCCACAAACAGCCAAGAGTAGCCATAATAATAAATGCCACTTGAGTGATTCAGCTGTATAAATGCCTTACCATAAGCAATTCTGGGGGAAACTGCATGGCTAATTAGCATATACCTCTCTCTGAAATGCCCCACTAACATACAAAATTTCCATGGAGATAATTTCCCATGGAGCTATATGTCTGTGCAAAAGCACTGCAGTAGGGTTGTCTCTGAATTCCAAAAATCTATCACTAGGTATATACCTTATGTACGCCTCATGATAACTTGTCTGAATTTGGCCTAAGATCAGTTGAACCATCTCAAATCAGTGCAGAGAAAATCTAATAAAAGAATAAAATCCATTACTAGCTTGAGTTATGACAAAAGATGCCATCATTTAGAACTCTACACTTTGCATTACAATGGGGGCAAATTAATACTTCCATGCAAGTCCCTACACATTGAGGTGATGAGAGTGATATTAAATATAATACTAAAACTTATAGGCATAATATTTTGAACTTTTGCATAAATTATTATAAGGGCCATCTGCCAGGATCCTTTATCTTACAATGTGCAACTGTTATAAGGAATAAGCTCCCTTTAGCTATTCGTAGTTCTGAAAATCTTGTAAAATTTAAGAAAAATTTGAATGACAGGGTTGTATAAGATATTTGTACTTCATTTTTTGTGGGGTCTAAATTCTTCCAAGACCATTGGCTATAATTCAGTAAATCTAACTTATGAACTTATTTCCGTGCATATGTATATCATTCAGACAAACATAATGTGAATATGTAACAGTCCCTTTAATGGACTTTCATGAGAAAAAGTTGAAGGGTAGAAACTGCATTCCCCTTTAAAATGCACATAACTATAATATAATCCTAATCCAGTCAACTGGTTTAATAATATCAAAACTTTATAATTGTATTGAGTCTTTAAAATGTTTTGCAGCCAATTATTCACACATTTTTCCCATGAATACTTTTTTGCCAAGTAGCATTCTATGTTTCCCAATTCCTCCATTAGAAGAAACACATCTCTAAATATAACTATAGGTCCTGACTCTCACCTTTGTGTGTTATTTTATTTTATTTATTTAATTACATTTGTTTACCGGGAAAGTCCAACTGGATACAGGTCTATTTTCAGCAGAGGCCCAGGGAGAAAAGCTCCACAGTACAATAGAATGCAGTACATGAGAGAACAAAATATAGAACATACAATTGATTTTAATACACAATAGGTTAGAAGTTAACAGTTTTAGTACAGTCATTGAGGTACATCGTCAAAAGCTTAAAAAAATAAAGTTTTTTTTTTTTTACCAGTATCTGGGTTTCACTGGTTTATACTCAGTATAAGCTGAGAGGGATGTCCTTGAATATAGATGCACATTGCTGGAAGGGTGAACAAGGGATCTTAAGAAACATTTGTGTGTGAATTTATGTATAATACTTTTGTTTGCTGCCAGGAATATTACTAACAGCAGTGCTCCTTCATTTTTAGTGCACTATCATAGTTTCAGATATCCTAAAATCATAATCATTTTGGTAAATTGTACTTCATGTCTCAAAACTCCTAGTAGTAATCTTTCTGAGTTCTCTTTAAACTAATTTTTAAAGTAACCAAACATGAAGATGGGCAAAAGTACGATTCCATGTTTCTTAAGATCCCTTGTTCACCCTTCCAGCAATGTGCATCTGTATTCGAGGACATCCCTCTCAGCTTATACCGAGTATAAAAAAAAACAGTGAATTTATTTTCAGGTTAAACATCAAATGCCTTGACATCTACCATTTCCCACTGAGTCCACAATTTAGCAAGATAGTGTGGCAGATTGGATAGTAGGGGGTAAACAACATCATGAAATCAAAAAAGTAGATAAAGTATTAATTGGCAAAACAAAAAAAATAATTCTTGTATGAATAGTATTTATAAACTTATCAAATATTTTGGCGTAGGAATTATTATGTTTTGCTGTTTTGTTTTATAGAACTCAGACTTCATGTACTGTACTACAGATTAATAATAGCAGTAGTAGCAGTGATGTGGAGATTGTACCAAGTTCAGACCCCAACTCTCAGTTTGACACAGAGGAGCTTCACCTTCTCATGCAAGAATGCAACAGAGAAGAAAATACAGATGAAGAATTTAAGTTGTATAATGCTGATGAACAAACCCAAGGTGATGTTTTACTTCCTTTAGTGTTACATAATATGTTTAATAGTTTGAATATAGTTGAATGATGCATGATTTTAAAACAGTGGTGTGGGTGACTACTTCTGTAGATTGCTTCTTATTAGTTTTTATATTGTTTAGTAAGTTGTAATATTTTTAAGCAAATGTTTAGGATAGCATTCTTATGCAAGAAATAAAAATCTAAGGTTTTATCCATTGCGAACTGTGGTTTCTACACTGTCAATTTGTGCATTTTAGATTCCTTGCTTCTGTTTATGGACTCCTAATAGTTATTTTTTGCAGAAAGACCAGTTGTAGTGGATTTAATTATGAATACTCATCATGTTTCTAGAGAATAATATGATAAGTTTAAACTAGAGGAACCAGGTGCCATAATACTAGCTTTCCTGTATGGTTCAGTTGGAGGTAAAAAATTCCATTGACAGTATCACAGTGTAAGTGATACGGTTATTATAATAATAATGATGAATACATTATTTTAAACATATCTATGAAATTAAATAAAAAAATATTCTTTACTGTTATGCCATATCCCATACATACAAATTGTACAATCACTTTTGATGTCTAGAAAATCAGAAGGTTTTGAGTTCTATCACCATAGCAGATATCTGGATTTATGGACTGTTACTGACACTACAGAGCAGTATCAGAAGCATTCTGCACTCCTGAGGCATTATCATTCAGAGTATATATTCAGCCAAGGTCTCTCCTTCTTTTAATTTCTACAAGTCTTTTGGGTTTCTAATACCATGACACGAATGGACCCCATTCCTAAGTCAAAGAGCGATTAAAGTTCATGAAATTAGTATTGTTTCAATCTTTGATGTCAGTCAGAAGTGCTCTTTGCAGCACCTGCAATGTGCCCAGTAATGACTCCTTCTGCAATTCAGATGAGTTTACATGTACTGGTAACATATCTAAATATGATTGTAGATTCTTTTTTATAAGACCGTACTGTCTGGGTATCTTTCTTCTACATTGCTCTAATTTCTGCCTGCAAATCCTGATACTTTATGACTTTGTATCTCTGTGTATGCAAGACAATGTAGTCACTGGCTGCTGTGACTTCAGTGATCAGTGCTACTTTTGTCTTCTTTTCATGGACCACTATATCTGACATTCTAGCATCTATCTTTTGAACTGCTGGTAATGGATGATTCCATATGATGTAGACTTCTTCATTGTCTATGATGCTTTGTGGCTCATCATTCCAGTGTTTTTCAGCCACTTCAATACTGTAATGTTTGCACAATCCCCAGTGCAACAGTCTTGCCACATTATTATGCCTTTCAGTATACAGTCCTTCTGCCATTAGTATGTCACAACCAGCAACGAGGTGTGCAACTGTTTCCAATTTTGTTTCTCCCACATGTTCAATGGACTTTGTAAACCAACATGTAAGTAGCCCACTATCATTCCTTAACCTTTAACCTTTCATCTCTTGGTTTGAATTCACCTCTCCTTAACCATTCCTGTGTTCAATCCTGATCAACATGAGGTTCTTCCAGAAGTTTTCTATACTTGCAACTACATTTATGCATTTTTCACATTTCTTGCCTTCTCATCTGGTCCTCCACCTTATATTCTTTCTTTTGTTTTTTGGCACATTCAGTTGCTGCCTGATTTTTATCTACTTCTGGTTTGATTTCCATTCCTGCTTGATGCCAATATGCTGCTGCTAGATTAAGCAGCAAAGTCATCTTAGATTTATTCTCCTCATGTTTTAAAACTTTCACTACATTTGAGTCTTGTGAGGTCAACAGATATCTGAGCAGTCCCACAATTGGAGATCTATACATGTAATCAATTTCAAGGAGGCACATCCCTCTTTCGGAACAGGAAATATATAATTTTGGTATGGACTGATTTTTATAAATCATTTGGTGAGCATGAAGCATCCTTCTTGTTTTCCTGTCTAATCTATCCAACACGTTTTGGAGCCAGTCACTCACTTCAAAACTGTAAGTTAAGACAGGAATAGCAAATTGGTTTATAGCTTGAACTTTGTTCCTAGATGTCAGTGTTGTTTTCAGGATTAATTTAAGTCTTCTAAAGTATTCCTTACTAGGTTTTATTCACATTTGTTCATGTTTTGTTGTTGTTCCTTCATCAGTTCCCAAATATTTATGCATTCTCTCTTGCTCAAGTTCTTTTATATCACATTCTTGTCCCAAACTGATGTTTTCTTGGTGCTGCAGTTTTCCTGCTTTAAAGGTTGCTTTTGCACATTTATCACGACCAAATTACATTCTTATATCATCTGAAAAAGTTTTGACAACTTGCAGTTGTGCTTTCAGCTCCTTATCTGATGAGCTATACAATTTTAAATCATTGAGAAAGAGAAGATGAAATGTCTTTACACTTTGTTGTTTTCTAGGAGCCAAATTATAGCCATGGACTAAGCTTTTAAGTACACAGCTTAATGGGTTAAGGGCAAGACAAAATAGCAGCAGTGACAGAGTCACCTTGGAATATCCCACTTTGAATTTTTATCCATGGGATAATAATTTGTCCTTTATCATGGTTTAATTGCAAAGTGGGCTGCCACTGTTTCATGGTCACTGTAATATAGTCGATCAGTGTAGGGTGTATCTTATACATTTTTCAGCACTCCTTTATCCATGAATGTTGGATAATATCAAATGCTTTTTTGTAGTCAGTCCATGACATACTTAGATTCTTCCCCTTTTTACAATTCTCCACTATGACGTTATTTAACAACAAATGTTCCTTTGTTCCATATGACTTTCTTTTATTGCCCTTTTGTTCTATTGCCATAACTTTGTTTTCTTCTAAATGACTATAAACTCTGTTGGCATCAATCGTAAGGCAAGTTAGTGGTCTATAATTTTTAGGGTAGCTTGTAGGTTCACTTTTAAGTAGGAGCATTGTTTTTCCTGTTATTAGCCAGGTTGGTGTCTGTCCGGTGTGCACATATAAATAGTTCTTACTCGTGGTTAAATCTTCTTGCAAAGATGTTAATACTTTTAACCAGAAATTAGGTGCTGCATCTGGGCCTGGGGTTTTGCAGTTAGAGGCATTTCTTAACTTTATTTCAGTCTCTCTGGCTGTTACTTCATCCCATTTCATATCCTGTGCCTTTAAATGTCTTATTCTTTCTTTTACTTCTGTCCATTTAGCATCCAAGGTCTCATATGATTGAGTTGGTGGTAGTTTGGGTGGATGACAAATATTCCATGGTGGTTGTAGAAAAAGAAGTGGTAAATTTTGTTTTACTAAAGTTTCAAGAATCCATACAATGTACCATACTTTTTCTGTGTTTTGTTTTATGTATATTATGTATTGCATAATATAATGTATGTAGTTTTGAAAGTTAATGAGTTAGCTACTGGAAGCTGCATGTCATGTGGTGCACATTGTTTCTACAGAGTTCACTTTTTGCAAAGACCTCATGGAAGTTATTCATACCCTTGATTTTCCTATATTATTTACTCAGTATCCTGGCAAATCCTTAGGTATTACATTGTGTCAAAGTGGAGAAATATAGTTGTAGAAGTAAATAAATATATTTGCTTTTGGTAGTTTTTGTATTTAGATGTATAGAAATATAATCATCAGTGAAAAAATGTTCCAAATGCAACCATCAGAAACTCATTCGCTTTAGAGCAAGAGTTTTGATTAATTCCTGTCTACTATGAGTGCGTTAGAATAGAAAAGAAAACTGAAAAGGTACAGTGCACTACATTTCTGCTTGTCTTGAAGGAAAAACTTTAGAAGTAGTGAAAGCTTTCATTTTTCTTGAAGAGAAAAATGATGAAACTGCAGCAATAATTGACATTCAGACATTATTGTGAGCCAAGAAGGAATCTGAAATGTATTTGCCATGTGAACTTTAAAAGGACACAAGGTCTTACAAAGAGTATAGATATTTATGTTACTGAGCTACAGAATGGTGCCAGTGACTGTGAATTTGGTGCCATGCATGATTTTTTAAAAAGAAACAGATGAGTTTATAGTATAAATTGTGAAACAGCAAAGCAAGCCATTAACGGAACAAGACCTAACCTCACCAAAAGCTCTGAATGTGTGCTGCTTAATTAAGTGGAACTACTAGTATGCAGTTAAAATAATTAACCAAAGAAATGGTTGTGTGTAAGACAAGAAATGAGTCAAATAAAATGGTAAAATTGAAAAAATAAATTGAGCTTGTGTTGCATGAGTAATGGATATGAAATGAAAGTCTCATGACAGTGGCTAGTATCATTATAGGAAACTGAAGAAGACATCATGGATTTTAAATTCAAGGATTTTGTGCTATGGTTGACTAAAGCATGAGGAAGTTTTAGCATGCTCTGAATAAATTTTGTAGAATCTGCATGAGAAAAGGGCATCTTCTAAAGATGTATGAAATAAAGACAGGTTCAAAAGTCAGTTGTGTTCAAAATAATCAGCATAATTTTAAATAAAAACATAAAAATATAGCAGATTTTTTGGTGGTGTTGATATAGTAGTATAGTGAAGTCAGACAATGCTTCAGAAGAACAGCAACAGCAGTACAAAATCAGACTGTTGGAAAGATATGCAGAGACAATGTTGAATTTTAAACTAATAACAGGTACAGTGTCACATTTTGTCCAAAGATACTTTTAAAACATTGGGGTTCAGTTACATTAAATAGAGAGCTTTGCATACATTGTTAACATATTATGGCCATCAGGCAGAAACTCTGGATATAAAATTTAAATATAAAAAGTAAGAAGTTCCAAATCCTTTTTCAAATCATGACATTTAAAGAAGCAATTTCTCAATAAAGTATGCATCAGTTTGGCTAGTCTGAAGCTATGAGTAGTAAAACAAATTAATGCTTTGAAGCCAAAGCATACACATATATAGAAATAATCACACACTCACAGAGACATCTTGAATACTGTGCAGAGCCATAACAATGATAATATCCTGCATCACAGTGCTGATTTATTACTTATTTATAGGCTTATGAACTTCACCAGGAGAATATTGCACACAGATAAAACCTGCTGACGTGCCAGTGATTCATGATCACAGAAAAGTGCCATTAGCTTTCAAGAGTACAACCATCCACAAAGCGAGGCAAACTGAAAACTTAGATGCCATTAAGAAGCAACAAGTTGTAACATAAAGGATGAATAGTGTAGTCACGTTGTAAAGCAAGACACGATTTGATTAGATCTACATATGCTGCGGCTCTTAAAAGTACCCTACCTAAACCACAAAGGCCTCCTAAATGTAACTCAAGAAACAAGTACCCTCATTAACCTCACACACACACACACACACACACACACACACACACACACACACACACACACACACACACACACACACACACACACACATGTAGCACCCTCCATGAAGCATGCATCTATGAGTCACATTGTTTCAGTTCAATAACCCGTAAGGCAAACATCCACACAGTCAAATATCCTGTCACAAATGACTTCTTAGTGAGACATGAGCCTTTGTTATGAAGATTCGATGCTGTTTGACTGATGACATGATGGTCAGTGTACTGGGATTCAAGTGAAGTTCAGGAAGACAAACAAAAGATTATTGCCTCACATAATTAGCTTAGCTTCTGGTGTCATTCAGAGGGTCACAATATATATCTGCCTGGGAGGAGATGGCAGTGAGTTCTAACTGCTTTGCCAGGGATGGCCTGCACCTATCCCCCCAAGTCTTTCATATTTTGACTAAATTCTTCTCCAGCCCCATAGTGCCTTTTTAAGGAGTATCTTCCAACATAGGAAAATAGAATATGGATAGTATGATGGCATTGCTGCTTAACACTAGGAGCCTGAGCTTAAAAAAAAAAAACTCCATTCCCTGTAAGCACATCTACCTCTGTAAAACACTGATATCTACATCATGGAGACTTAGTCCAAGACCACTGAGAACACTCCACCAGTGCAGGATTTTGATACCTACTAAAATTCAAGCCCACCACATTAGATGACAGCACTAAAGGTGGTGGTGTATCCATATTCTTACAAAAATCACCTCCAGAATTGTTAGACAAGCTACAACCAGAAAATCCTCCGCGTTCAAATTACTATTAAAAAAACAAACCTTACCTTATCATAGTTAACTACAGGACCCCCTCTCTGTGTCCCTCTGAGCACATATCTCCTACTTATCTAGTGCAGAGTCCCTATGCATTAAGCCAAACACTATTATCTGAGGAGATTTCAACCACTCCTCCATTATCTGGGAGTCATACATCTTCAAACATGTATGCATAGAAATTTCTGGACTTAATTAATACAAACTCTCTGTACCAGTTAGTCTGCACCCCAACCAGGAGCAATAAAATCCTGGATTTGGTCCTTACCAATATAGGACAGCTTTGTTCTCCACTAGTTATCACTTCTACTCTGGTTAAAATCAGACCACAAATCAGTCACATTCACCTTAAGACTGAAACAGAAGTATTTTCCAATACCTCAGTGTTCAGTGATTATACTAATGTTGATCTACTAAAACTGGATGATGAGCTGACTAAATTCAGATGTCTCCTTCCAGCCTTATGACCCCACTGCTTATGCTGAATCTTTTACCACCAAATTTTGTGCAGTTGTAAATAACTACAGACACATCTGCCGCACTTCTAAGTAAATACAATGACAAATTTAAGAATAAACCCCTATGGTGTAACCCAAATATAAACAGACTTTATAATAAAAGAAAAAATCATTGGTTGCAAAGCTAAGTTTAACTCTCAAGATGCTAAAAATGCTCTTGTTAAACTTAACAGGGAACTGTGGATCTTGATTAAATCAACCAAAGCAAGATATGAGGCAGAAGTAGCCATCCAAGAAAAAGATAATCACAAAGCTTCCTTTAACTATGTTAGGAACCTCAGAAACAATGTGCAGCACTGTGTAGAGCAAATATAAATGATATCTCATACTTTGACCCAGAGGACATAGCCAATCTACTAGCAGGCACATTTAATACAAACTTCACCCCCTCTCCACTCCTATATTCCAGATCACATACCCTCATCTATACACCCTCCTCATATCTCCCAACATCAAGTCCTCAAGGCACTATATAAGGCTAAGGGCACGTCTTCCATGTGGCTAGATGACATACTGGATTGCCTACTGGTCAACCTGAAACAGGACTTGCCATTGCCAACCCCCCCCCCACACACACACACACAGATGCTATTCAGTA
Source organism: Protopterus annectens (assembly GCF_019279795.1). Taxonomy (NCBI): domain Eukaryota; kingdom Metazoa; phylum Chordata; order Ceratodontiformes; family Protopteridae; genus Protopterus; species Protopterus annectens. The sequence goes on along the minus strand of NC_056728.1, from coordinate 757,340,914 downwards.
TCAGACTCTAAAAACAGGCATTCATGCTGGATGAAGGAAAGCAACAGTCATCCCCCTTGCACAAAGATGGGGCATCAATGGACCTGTGTGACTATAGATCCATCAGCCTGACAAGCTTCATCTCTAAGGCTATGGAAAGATCATTATGGAATTAATAAATGAGGACATAGGCAACCTACGAACTCTTGACCCAAGTCAATTCAGATTTGTTAAGAGCAAATCCTTCCTACTTTACCTGATTGATTTCTTTAAGAAGGTTAATGAAGCAATGGATGAGGACAATTCAGTGCATACAAAGGCATTCAACACCATCCTCCATTCAGGCATTGCAGATAAACTCTCCCAGTTAAATGTAAATCACTATGTAACTCATTGAATAATAAATTAACTCACAAATAGAGCTCAGGAAGTTAGAGTGGGTAACTCTTCCTCCATCAAAAGACCTGGCATTAGTGTACCTCAGGATTCAGTCCTTGGGCCACTCCTCTTCTGCAATTATTTCTCAGTGGTGAAGTAAATGTTAAGGGTTTATGGCTTACCAAGGTTGCAGATGACTATAAACTTGATACCATCATAAACTCCCCAGAGGACACCAAGAACCCCCAAGGGGACCTTTCTAAAATTATAGCTGATGACAAAACAATGGACTAAAATGAACTAAAATTAAATACCAAGAAAGATTGTATCCTTTGGCAAAAGTTGGTATATAATTTAGCTGGAGGTGTGGGATGTGGGGGGGGGGGGGACTTGCCCACCCGCAAAAAGTTGTGCATTTTTTATCTTTTGTGGAGCATTGTTTAGCTTTTCAACAAGTAGGAATCAATCATTGTAGGATCAGCTAATTACCGTTTTGATTGAAGGTTATGTACAAACACTTGTCACAACTGGAATGACCACAGTACTTTATCACTAAAAAAAATAAATGGCCTAAATCCTGATAACTATGAAAACTATCTCAAAGCTTTGTCCCTCTTCTTGGTATCACATAGGCTACTAATAAATGACTTCTGCCTTGCATATAGAGCCTCAACAGATGCTAGCTTATCTGAGCTATTACATATTCACAAGTCCAATGCTAGGTAAACACCTGATCAACGGATTTCTTTTCCAACATAAACAGGACACATGTGAAGTTGTTCAATCTCGCCATTCATTCTTCACTGATGGGTCTGGAGCCGATTCTTGGCTCTGACATGGCCGATTAGCAAAGCTTAAAGATTACCAGTAGCTCGAGACCAAGCCCATTATCCCATGATGCATTGCTGGAATTACCTCAGATCTAGTTTGCCACGGCACTGATCTCTTGATTTCCAGTGCTGCTCGAGTCTTTTTGTGGGATTTTTCTACATATGTGCAAATTGTTCTTCATTTTTCTCATATATATATATATATATATATATATATATATATATATATTTTGCTTAGATATAGTTAGACTGTTTAAAAGTGTTCCCCTTTCCCTTTTATAACTTTGCCACGTTTTGCGTAACTTCCTGCTTTTTGGCCTTGGCCTCAGTAGTTTAGAATTGTTTAGAATAGTTAGGAGTCTATAATATTATATTTAGAGTGGCCCCTTTGGGCGTTTGTTTATCAATGTTATTTATAGTCCTATAGTTGTTATTTTTCTAATTAGATATTATGTCTGAAGATAAGGAGAAACATGTGAAGTCTGGCTTTAAAAAATGTCCAGACTGTGGACAAAAAATGTCTTTGACAGATGCACATGTTTGTTTGGGTGAGGTGCACCTTCAGGAGTCCTGCAGTATCTGCCACTCCTTTTCTACTAGGGTGCTGGCTGAGAGGAAGAGAAAACTCATAGATCGGAGTATCCTTAAGCACCCCTTTGTAGAAGCTTTGTCTGACCAGGATGGGGCCAGCAAATCATCAAAATCCTCAAAATCTTCCCCAGAGTCTAAATCAAAAAAATCAGAAAAGTGGAATATACTGTGACTTCAGCTCCACAGTCTTCAGAGTCAACAGTCTGTTCTTTTTGGAGCTGGGACCCTGCCTTGGAACCGGTCTCCAAGACTCCCTCTTCACCACTTCTCCAGTCTGCACCATCGATTTCTTTCTACCAGGTCATCGGTTAGCCTTTTTGATTCGGACATGGATCGATAGGTACAGAAGTTTTAATGGCATCAGGCCTAGCTAAATTGTCAGCTCTGACCCGGGCGTCGGAACTGAAGACCACACTTCCTGATTTGACTACTCCTCCTCCGAGCCGTACTGGTTCTTCGGAGCCAGAGGAGGCCAACTTGATGATTGTAGAACCCTTGGAGCCGACGGCTGTTCCAGTTTCATCAGCTCCATCTGCTTGGACAACTTCAATGCTGACCGGGGACTCTAGGAGCTGACGCTCCCCTGTCGGATTCGGGGAGGATAGTCGCACTGATTTTTCGGTGCCAACTCTTCCTCTCGGGGCTTTGGCTTGGGTGAGCTCAGCTCCTACCTTGGGCTCAGAGCCCATGGCATCGGTGTGGGAGGGGATCGCAGTCCCTTCAGGTCCGTCGACTCCTTCTCATTGGAGCCATGATGCTTTCGAAGCCATGAGGTGAGTGTTGTCTCCAAAGACTTCCTCTTCATTAGGTTTGGCCTCTTCTTCCCTTAAAGTGCTTGTGTCCACTTCTGCTACCATCGGTCATCCCAAGGGTAGAGACCCAGAGCCTCAGATAGCCCCACTGGGCGCTCCCTGCTCTTCTGAGACTTCCCCAAAAGTTCCCACTGAGGAAGTACCCAGAAAGAGACTGTGCAAGAGGAGGCACTTGGACTCCCCACAGGAGTCCCTGACATCTGACACCAACTTGGAGGAGTCAGAAGGGTCCCCTCGATCCCCTTCTGAGGACATCTCCTTTGCGGAGATACTTGAGATCCTTAGGCAGAGGGGTGATTGGCAGTCCAAAAGCCCTACTGAGGATGAGTCGGTTCTTCTGAAGGCTTTTGGGTCACTACCTTCCACCTCCTGGGTGTCTCCACCCTATGATGAGCTCATGCAATTGGTCTCTCATAGGGTGTGGGAGTCACCGGAGTCCATGGAGCCTGTCCCCCAGAGGCCCAATAAATTTATTTCTGCCCCCGTTGATAAATCCTTTCTGTCCAAAGGAGTTCCTGTTAATGCCATGGGGGTGGCGGCCACAAAGAAGGAATTGTCTGAAACTTCTCTGTCTATCCATCCTCCTAACAGAGAGTCCAGGGTCATGGATAGATATGGGAAATGCATGTTCAGTTCAGCGACTTTCACGCTGCGATCACTGAACTATCTGACCCATTTCACCAGACTGCAAAGAGATCTCCTTAAGGAGTTGTGAGATTCTCTTCAGGTTACTGTAGCTGCAGGCGTCTCTGACAAAGTTTCAGCCTGGCTTGCTAACCTTAATTCTATTGTGAACTCGTCAATGTGCCTCATATCATATGCGGCTGATGGTTTGAGTAGGGCTGCAGGTACAGGGATTGCTCTTCGCAGGCATGCATGGATGCGTCTCTGTTCCTTTGCGGAGCCTTTCAAGTCTTCATTTGTTAATACCCCGTTTGACGGCTCATCCTTGTTTGGGCCAAAGGTAAAGGAAACATTGACCAGGTGTGAACAGAAGGGAAAGACTCTGTCTGCCGTTGGAGTCCGTTTTTCCACCCCTATTCGGCTTTATCCCAAAGGCCAAAGGGGAGGGAAGATGTGGTTCTGGAAAGCCCAAGGAGCCTTTCAGGACACACGTGGAGAACCTCCCTCCAGGGGCAGAGGAGGGGGTAATAATGGAAGATGCCTCCCTCATGGCAGAGGGGGTCTGCAACACCAGGGTGACAGAGATCACTTCTCTGGCCAACCCTACCAGCGCTCCTGAGAGGAGGCCCGACTGTCCTGCTCTGGAGGTGGTCAGGGGTCACTTATCTTTGTACCCAAAAGCCTGGATAGATATTACAAATGACAGATGGGTACAAAGCATAATTTCCAGAGGGTATTTCATACCGTTCTCCGCTCCACCCATTCCCATCAAGAGAATCCCGGATGTTCCACCCAGTTACAGGGAACAAGCAACCACAGAGGTCTGCAAGTTGCTAGAAAAAAGAGTCATCCAGCCAGTCCCAGCAGACCAAATAGGATTTGGAACTTACTCAAGATTCTTTTTGGTTTCAAAGAAAACAGGGGACTGGAGACCCATTTTGGACCTCAGCAGAATGAACCAATTTGTGAAAAAAGAGAAGTTTCGGGTGGTCACGCTTCAGTCCATACTTCCCTTTTTAGGGAAGGACAATTGGATGTCCTCGATCGATCTCAAGGCTGCGTACTACCACATAAAAATGGCCAGACCATCCAGAGATCGTGCATTTCCGGCTGGGAGCCAGTCACTACCAGTTTCTAGCCCTGCCTTTTGGTCTCACTACAGCCACTAGAGTGTTTACCAAATGGCAGTGGTCATGGCTCACCTGAGGCACCTAGGATTACAGGTGTTTCTGTACCTAGATGATTAGCTCCTTACCTCCACCACCAGGCATCAACTGCCTCAGGCAACAGAATCCACTCTGACACTCTGCAACCACTTAGGCATTACGGTCAACTTCGAAAAGTCTGCCTTGTCGCCATTGCAGCATATCATCTTTATAGGGACAGAGTTAGACACTTCAACCACCACTCTACGTCTTCCAGTTGAAAGGGTATCAATTCTTCACCAACACATCACTTCATTGGTGTCAAAGAACAGAGCTCCAGCCACAGAGGTCTTGAAAGTACTAGGTTTGATGGCGGCAGGAATTTTAGCCATTCCATTGGCAAGGATGCATATGTGGATTCTTCAGTGGCTCCTGTTCACTTAATGGTCTTACCAGGAATTGCCAATGAACCATATGATTCTGATTACAAACTCTTGCAAGAGGGATCTTCAGTGGTGGTTGATGTCTCTACATGTCACAGTAGGACGCCCCTTTGCACTCCCCCCTCCAGTAGGCACTGTGACCATGGACGCTTCCCTGATAGGGTGGGAAGGGCATTTTTAGGGAAAGACTGCCCAAGGCACATGGACGGATCCAGAGTCACATTTGCATATCAATGTCCTAGAGATGAGAGTGGTACTTCTGGCGCTGTAATACTTTCAGGACTCTCTCTTCCTCTAGGGAAAATTGCCATACAGACAGACAACATGTCAGTGGTCTGGTATTTGAACAAACAGGGCAGGACCAAGTCTTACCCCCTTTGCCGAGAAACCCTCAGAGTTTGGCAGTGGGCTGTGTCATCCCAGCGTTTTCTGTTGGCAATGCACATCCTGGAGAAATCCAATGTGATAGCGGACAAGCAGAGCAGGGCAATTTTGTTGCCACACGAGTGGTCCCTAAAACAGGAGATTGCAAACAGAATTTTCCGCAAATGGGTCCAGCCTTCTGCAATCTTTTTGCCAGCCACATCAACACTAAATGCAGAAGATACTTTGCCCTGATCCCCCCTCCGGGAGAACCCCTGAGGGATGCACTCGTACACAATTGGCCCCTGGGTCTCCTCTATGCATTTCCCCCAATTTTGCTGATTCCCAGATTTTTACAGAAAGCAAAGTCACTGGGAAGGACTGTCATTCTTATAGCCCCTCATTGGTCTCGGCAGATTTGGTTTCCATTTCTTTACCATCATCTCTTGGAGGATCCATGGATCCTGGACCCAGTTCCAGATCTTCTGACACACCTGTCAGGGGATCTCCCTCCTTCCTTGCAGTCACTGAAGCTAACTGCTTGGCTGCTCCAGTTCCCCATATAGCAAGGGTTCATAATCTTTCAGATGACACAAGTCAAATTGTGTTGGCTTCCCACAAACCTTCCACCAGAAAAATGTATCATAGTAAGTGGAAAAGATTTTCCATTTGAGCTTCTAACAAAAACCTTGATCCTTACCAAACTCCACTGTCATCCATACTAGAATTCTTGACAGAGATTTTTCACGAAGGAGCAGCAACTGCTACCATTAGGGTCCAGTTAGCAGCTATATCTAATTTTCATCTAGGTATTGATGGACTGAATATTATGCAACACCAGTTATCAAAGGCCTTCCTCAAGGGTACCTTTCTTATGAAACCTCCAGTGAAGACCCCTTATTCTCCCTGGAGCTTGAATTTCATGCTTTCCCATATTATTCTTTCTCCCTTTGAACCAGCATCATCTTGTGAGCTCAAGTTTCTATCATGGAAAACTATTTTTCTGGTGACCTTTACTTCTGCCTGCAGAGTGTCAGAGGTTCAGGCATTATCTATCAAGACCCCCTACATGATTTTTCATCCTGACAGAGTATCCCTTAGGATTAACCCTTCCTTTTTGCCTAAAGTATGTTTTGAGACAAACATCAATCAAGTTATTGAGTTGCCCGTTTTTTCCCCAACCATACCAACAAATTGGAATACATGCTACACAAACTTGATGTTCTCAGACAGCTTAGATGTTATCTGGACAGAACAAAAGACTAAGTCAGACCAGCTTTTTGTTTCATTCTCTGAAGCCAGAAAAGGTAGACCAGTGGCTAAATCAACCCTTTTGAAATGGCATTCAGATCGTATCACCTACACTTACTCATCTGCTAATAGGTCTTTGTTGCATAAAGTAAAGGCGCATTCAACCAGAGCAGTCTCTACTTCTTTGTCCTTTCAAGCCAAGTTACCTCTGGATAATATCTGTGCTGCAGCCACTTGGTCTAAGCCTTACACTTTTAGCACTCATTACAAAGTGGACAAGGCCTCCAGGGACAGGGCTTCCTTTGGTTCTACGGTTCTGAAAAATGTACTGCCGTGAGCCACCCAGGATTTAGGATGCTAGGGACACTACCCATCAGTGAAGAATGAACGGCGAGATTAAACAACTTCACATAAAGAAGTTATGTACTCACCATAACGTTCCATGTGAGTTGTTCCATCTCACCTTCATTCTCATGTCCCTCCCTCCTTCCCCACCTGGCTGACAGTTGACCTGGAGACTGACTTCATCCTGGTTATTCAGTGCTTCTTCCTGTCTGGGGAGATTAGTCCTCTTACTAGGATATGGTACACGCAGTAAACAAGATCTGAGGTAATTCCAGCAATGCATCATGGGATAAGGGGCTTGGTCTCGAGCTACTGGTAATCTTTGAGCTTTGCTAATCAGCCATGTCGGAGCCGAGGATCGGCTCCAGACCCATCAGTGAAGAATGAAGGCGAGATGGAACAACTCACGTGGAACATTATGGTGAGTACATAACTTCATTTTTTGAGGGATAGGTATGTAACATTGATAATACCACTTCTATGGAACCATCTTCCACACCTCATAAAGCAAAATGCTTCTCTTACTCTATTCAAATGTAATTTGTAGGACTAGATGGAAAACCATAAATTCACCCTCAGTTTAGCACTCTTGTCCCTCAAGGAAAGGGGCAACAAGTTAATGTCCCAACACATCCTTGTTCTGCCCGCATTTGGGTTATTCATACACAAAATATAAGGACTAGAAATCTACCATAAGAATATAAGGTAGAGTTCTTAAGATCCTCACAGATCAGTAGTCTTGCAAGTTCCTAATAACTCCTGAACCTGTTTGTATTGATCTTCATGTTGTGAATAAAGTTATTAACAAAAAACATTGCCCATTGCTTGCAATCAAGGAAGTGGTTGCAGCACTTCTAAAAGCTGAGTTATTTTGTGGAAGATGGAATCCAGCATTTCTGGGAGATAAGCTTAGGTACAGAAAGCTCCAATTTGTGTATAGTTTGTGTGTGTGTGTGTGTGTGTGTGTGTGTGTGTGTGTGTGTGTATTCCCTCTGTGATGTCCCTCCTCTGGACCAGTAATCAAGGACCCTCAATCCTCACCACTGACTCTGATGGCTAACATTCACTTTGATAGAAAAATAGACACACACAGTATTTTCAGGTGCAGTTCTCTTAATAACACACAGGGAATGCAAACTCCAGTCCCAGGGCTGGACATTTTCTCTCCATGCCCCAAATAAGACTCCACATTGATCACCTCAGAGTTGAGTCCTCAGCTGGGTGCACCAAGCCAAGTCTTCACCATCCTTTGTGTGAAATCAGTGCTCTGTGTCCCTGTTCCAAGTAGATGACACACACACTGTTTGAGATTTGATTTTCACACGCACACAACTAGGGAAACGCTGGCACAGATTTACCCGCTATACCACCTCCAACCAGACTATAAGATAAATACTGCCACCAGAACACCGCAAAGCCAGCTACTCTGAGGCTCTTAAAAGAGTACCCATATATACTTAATAAGATTAATACTTATACAAATGGTAGTGTTTTCAAGCAGCAAGACTTTCTGGAATGTGAAGTCACAGTGCCACTAAATAAATGCACGTGCTCTCAAAGGTTAAATATTTTCTAAAAAGACCATCCATAATGAGATGTATAGATATAGTTAATAATAAATAATAAAATAGAAAACATGAAAATACTGAATATCTGTTTACAATAAACACTAGAGTTTCAATCACAGGAAATATAAAATGACACAGATGGAAAGACTGAGACAGATACAGAAAAAAACTACATTTAGCTAATTTCACTATATTTTCCTAACTGACTGAATAATTACTATTCCCTGGTTACTTACTAAAGCAAGGCAAGATGAAAGTGGATGAGTGTGGCTTGTGTCAGGTCCGATAAAGTTTTGAGTGCCACTATCACATCTCTCACTAGTATAAAATACAATTTCAGTGCTGGCTACAAGGTGACATCACATCTGATCACCTGACTCTCTGGTTCCCACAGTACCCCTTCTGTAGATACTGAGCTAAGATTTGGCACAGATGTGTCACAATCCACACATAGAACTTTAGCTAAAGGCTCAATACAGTATCTGGAAACTATAAAACAATTCCAGCTCTTCTACCCTTCCTGCAGAAAGACTTTTCATTGACATTGTGTCTCAGGCTGCATTGAGACCCATGAGAATCTTTATGGCCTAAACCAAGTCATTTAATTTCAGGCTATTTTTCTTAAGATTAGCTGGGCTGAGCTTAACCATTCCCTTCCAGTATCCTCTGTTAAAATATATACATTTCAGCAGTTACAACAATATAGCCTGACATACATGTATATTTCTTTTCTGTCCAGCAGGACCCAATTTTGATACATTTTTAACATAAACAGCTTTACAAATACATTTTTAACATGTGCATCTTTACAAATCAGATTGATATATAAATGACATATAACAAAACTACAGCTAGCTATGCTGGCATATGTTAGACATGCATTGACCTACTCTGTCTGGTACAGCTGCCACTATCTCACATCATCACACTCTTCTATAACCTCAGAGCTCACTCACAGTCACATCCAGTCATCCTTGAGCAGAAATGGCATAATGGACTGAACCACGACCATCCAAAACATTGGGGACTAAACCAATTGATTTAGTTTGCTGAGATCCAACATTTGTCTCAAGTCCCCTGTTTGTTTTGTACTGTAAAGAATATTGAATAAGTTCTGGATTCTCTCTAATCTGTAGGGACCTCTTGGATGACTCTTTTTTTCTAGCAACTTTTTTATCACTAGAAAAGCTGCTTCCCTTTGACTGGGTGGAACATCTGGGATTGTCTTCTAAACTGATAGAGGGGATTGAGAAAAATGGTATGATATAACCTTTGTATATTATCCTCTGCACCCATGAATCTTTTGTGATACCTAGCCAGGCTCTGTGGTGCAGGGATAGATGATCCCCAACTGCCTCCAGAGACAGACAGTTGGACCTCCACTCACCAGCGCTGATAGGATCTGTCTGACAAGGAATCTCTAGATGTTATGTTGTCCATCTCACCTTCCTTCTTTCTGGTTAGGTTCAGAGCCGATCTTAGCTCTGACTCGGCCGCCTCTAAAGTTCGAAGAGTCCTTACTGGCTCGAGACTAACCCCTTATCCCAGCGTGCTTAGCGGTAGCTACCCAGATCTCGTTTGCTGAGATTCTCTTCTGCTGGCTTAGGCTAAGTAGTGAATTTTTCGATCAATATTTCTTATTGTTTAAGGCTAATTCCCTTTAGAATTTAGTGCTTTCTCTTCATCGCCCCTATCCTAGTTGCTGTTGTTTTTGCTGTTGTTAGGCCATCGTTTTCTCTCAGGCCTTTTCCTGTGTGTTGTTGTCGGCGACCCATTTTTTATTGAGGATTGTTCTCTTGTCCTATTATCCCTCCCTGCTACCTAGGGAGAAGCTGTTTTAGTAAGAAGCCTTCTCCCTTTGGTAGCAGCAGCCGTTTAACTTAGAGGCTACCCCCTGCTCTTCTGCCCTTCTTGTTCTTCTAAAAAAAAAAAAAAAAAAAAAACTTTTTCCAGTTGTTAGTTTTGTTTTGTTTTCTGGTGTTTATAATGTCCAAAGACATTCCTAAGCAGTCAGGATTCAAGAAATGCGACTCATATTGCCAAAAAAATGCCCCTTATGGACGGGCATACAAGTTGTGTGTATTGTTTAGGTGCGGTCCACCTGCAGGATTCATGCTCTGTTTGTCATGCCTTTAGCGCATGGGTTTTGCAGGAGAGGTGCAACAAACGTATTTTGAGAGGGTTATTGAAACCTCAGGTTGAAGTAGCATTGGATACTCAGCCCTCAAAAAAATCTGATGGCAAACTGGCATCTTCATCGGCTCCATTTTCGGTGCCGACAAATTCTAAACCTAAATCTTCTGAACCTTCAGAGTGAATTGTTGGCTCCAAAGAGTCCTTGTCTCCAGTGGCTCCATCTATGGCTTCGGAGCCTTCCCGGACTCAAAAGAGATTGAGATCTCCTTCGCTGGACCCGGTGAGATCTGTGCCAAAGTCTCCACTTTTGCAGTCAGTGGCAGGTAGTCACCGGTCCTCGGCCCACTCCTCTTGATCATCCGGGAATTTATCAGATGATGATATTGAGAGAGTGGTGAAGAGGCTCCTCAAGATATGGGTATTTGCTCAATTGTTGTCAGGCCCAGCCCAGAAGGAAGTGGCGCCATTTTCCGAACCAGTCCCTGTCTCTATTCCTCCTCTGACTGTGTCCAGTTCAGAGCTGGAGTGCATGGAAGTAGTAGTGGTGGAACTATTGGTTCTGACAACCCTTGCCTTGTCGGTTCCAACATCCACTCTGACCTTCTCGATAGTCTGCTCTGTTGAGGGGTCTGGGCGCCAAGACTCACTCATTGGCTCTGAGGGGGGAAGTGGTGTCCGACCCTTGTCTGACCCTGGTCTCCCCCTTGGAGCCTCGGCACAGGTGAGTTTGGCTCCCAAATATGCCTTGGAGCCGTCGCCTTCAGTGCGGAGAAGGTCTCCACACTCCTCGGAGCCAGAGCCTCCCTCTGTGCCAGACCGTGGCACCTTCAAGGTGATGAGGAGTGTTCTGTCCACCGAGACAGCTCCACCCTCGGCTCCATTTGCTCTGTTGCCATCGATACTGCTGTCTGCCTCTGATCCTTCTCTCCGTCCCAAGAGTAGGGAACCAATGCCCCAGGACGCCCCACAGGACGACCCCTCTTCTTCCGAGACCTCTCCTAAGCATGCCTCAGAGGAGGTTCCCAGGAAGAAGAAATGTAAGAGGAAGCATGTGGACTCCCTTGAGTCCGTCACTTCTGACACGGACTTGGATGACTTGGAAGGCTCCTCATGGTCCCCCTCTGAAGATGTCTCATTATCAGACATCCTGGAGATCCTTAGACAGAGGGGAAACTGGAAGTCCCTTGCCCCTTCTGAGGACAAGTCTGTGTACCTGGATGCGTTTGGTTCATGACCCTCCACCTCCTGGGTGTCTCCAACTTTCGACCCACTTTTGTCTGTAGTGAGTAGAAAGGCATGGAGTGCTTCAGAGACCATGGAGCCCATTCCGAGAAGGCCTAACAAGTTCATGACCGCACCAGAGGACAAGACTTTTCTCTTTAAAGGCGTGCCAATTGATGCTATGGTGGTGGCAGAAGAAATTCGCAGAGACTTTCACTTCTATCCATCCGCCAAACAATGAGTCTAGAGCCATGGATAGATATGGGAAGCATGTTTTCTCTTCAACAGCTTTTACTCTTCAGTCGCTGAACTATTTGACGCATTTTATAAGACTTCAGAGGGATCTCCTTAAAGAGCTGGAAGATACCCTCCAGGATCCTTCAGCTGAGGGAGCGGCTTCCAAGTCAGCTAACCAGCTATTGACCCTAACCTCCATTGTTAACTACTCCATGCGCCTGATTTTCTACGCAGCTGATGAAGTGAGTAGGGCTGCAAGCACAGGAGTTGCTCTTTGCAGACACTCCTGGATGCGCCTTTGTCAATTTTTGGAGCCCTTCATGTCCTCCTTTATAAATGCCCCCTTTGACGGCTTGCCCTTGTTTGGGCCGCAAGTTCAAGAGACTCTTAACAGAAGTGAACGGGATGGCAAAACTCTGTCTGCCGTAGGGGTCCGTTTTTCGACTCCATCCCAGCCTTATCCCAAAAGCCAAAAGAGTTGCAAAATGTGGTTCCGTAAATCCCAGGGAGCTTTGCCAGACACTCATGGAGATAATTCCCCCAGGGGCAGAGGGGGAAATAATAACGGGAGACGCTGACCTCATGGCGGGGGGGGGGGTCCTCAACAGGGCGACAGAGATACATTCTCTGCCAGGCCCTTTCAGAATCCCTGAAGGATTGCCCGGCTGCCCACCTCTGGAGGCAGTTGGGGGAAGAATATCACTGTACCCAAGAGCCTGGCAAGATATAACAGAAGACGCATGGATATGGTGCATAATATCCAGGAGTTACAAAATTCTCTTCTCCCAAACACCCCCAAGAAGTCAAAAACCATTAATCCCAGATGTTCCACCCAATCTTCGGGATCAAGCAGCCTTAGAAGTAAAAAGTTTACTGCAAAAAAGAGCCATTCAGGAAGTCCCCACAGACCAGATTGAATCCAGAACTTACTCAAGGTTCTTTTTAGTTCTGAAAAAGACAGGGGACTGGAGATCTATCCTGGATCTCAGCAAGTTAAATAGGTCAGTAAAGAAGACCAAGTTCCGGATGGTGACACTGCAGTCCATTCTACCCTTTCTGGGTCAGGATGATTGGATGTGCTCTATCGATCTCAAGGACATGTACTACCATATAAAAATGGACAGGCAGTCCAAGAGACATTTACGCTTTTGGTTAGGAGCCAGTCATTACCAGTTCAGAGCTCTGCCCTTTGGTCTCACCATAGCCCCCAGAGTGTTCACCAAATGCATGGCAGTAGTGACGGCTCACTTGAGACGTTTGGGATTCCAGGTATTTCCTTATCTAGATGTCTGGCTCCTCACTGCCACCACTGAGCATCATCTCTTAAGGGCCAGGAACCAAATGATTCACACCTGTGTATGTCTAGGAATCACAATAAATTACAAAAAAATCTGCCTTGTTGCCTTTTTAGTGTATTACTTTCATAGGCACTCAACTAAATACAAGAGACATGATAGCCAAGCTCCCACAAGAAAGGGTGCTTCCCATTTGTCATCAGGTCTCTCTTCTGTTGTTAAAGTCAAAGGTTCAGGCACAGTTAGTCCTAAAGGTCTTGGGTTTGATGGCAGCTGCCATTACTCTAGTCCTGTTAGCTGATTACCATATGAGGATTTTGCAATGGCTCCTCTTCACTCAGTGGTCGTATTAAGCTCTACCAATGTCACACATGATCTTAATCACGGATGCCTGCAAGAAAGATCTACAGTGGTGGCTCCACTCTCCCCTAGTCCCTCTAGGCAGACCCTTTGTAACCCCTCATCCAGTAGCCAGAGTGACCACGGATGCTTCCCAGATAGGGTGCGGGGGCATTATCTGGGACAGACAGTCCGAGGAACTTGGCAACCTCACGAGTACCATTTGCACATTAATGTCCTGGAGATGAGAGCGGTGTTGTTAGCATTGCAAGCACTTCAAGACTCTCGGACAAGTCAATAGTGTGGTACATCAACAAACAGGGTGAAACCAAATCTTACCCCTTGTGTCAGGAGGCCCTTCGAGTATGGCAATGGGTGATTTCCTCTCAGTGTTTTCTGGTTGAAGTGCACATCCCGGGGAAGTCCAACGTGATAGCGGACAAACTCAGCAGGACAATTCTCATGCCCCATGAGTGGTCTCTGAAACAAGAAGTGGTGGATATGATCTTCCACAGATAGGGCCAGCCATGCTGTGATCTTTTCGCCTCACACCTAAACAACAAATGCCACAGCTACTTTGCCCTAAGTCCCCCACCGGGACAGTGACCTAGAGATGCACTTATCCACAATTGGCCCCCCGGGATTCTGTATGCCTTTCCTCTAATTTCAAAAGTTCTTCAGAAAACAAAGTCATTCAGTCACAAGCTGATCCTCATTGCTGTTTACTGGCCTCATCAGATCTGGTTCCTGTTTCTTTGGCATTACCTGCAAGAGGAGCCTTGGATACTGGACCCAGTTCCAGATCTCCTGACACTTCAGTCAGGTGCTCTTCATCCCTCCATTCAAACTCTCAAGCTGACAACTTGGTTTCTCCACTTCCAGTCCTAGCCAGGCTTCCGGATATCTCATCTATGGTTCAACATATTCTAGTCTCTTCTCACAAACCAACTACTAGAAAACTTTACACTAGTAAATGGAAGAGGTTCTCTTTCTGGGCAAAACAAAATGACATTGATCCCTTTACAGCACCAGTTTCAAAAATTTTGGATTTCCTGGCTGAAACCTTTGAGAAAGGAGCGGTGACTGCTATGATTTGAGTTCAACTGGCTGCTATTTCCAATTTTCATGTGGGTCTTATGGATTCTAACATCATGTCTCATAAGCTATGTAGGGCCTTTTTAAAAGGTGCTACTCTATTAAGGCCTCCCATCCGAGAACCTCTCCATCCTTGGGATCTAAATTTAGTGCTAGCGGCTCTTATCCTCCCTCCATTTGAACCAGCCTCTTCTTGTCCTCTTAAATTCTTATCATGGAAGACTCTTTTCCTGATTGCAATTACATCAGCTAGACAGGTTTCCGAGTTACAGGCACTTTCCATCCTCCCTCCTTACATGATTTTTCACTATGATAAAGTATCTCTGAGAACAAATCCTTCCTTCTTACCAAAAGTCTGTTCAGAGAATAATTTGAATCAGTCCATTGAACTCCCTGTATTCTTTCCAAATTATGGCAACAAGGCAGAGTATAAGCTACATCAATTGGATGTCCATAGGCAGTTATGATTTTATCTTCAAAGAACCAAGGCATTCAGAAAATCAGATTAGCTGTTTGTATCCTTCTCACAGAGCAAGCAAGGCTCACCAGTTTCCAAAGTGACCTTGTCGAAATGGCTGTCCGATACTATTACTTATGCTTATGAGTCTCGGAATGTGTCTGTCCCGGGAAAGGTAAGGGGACACTCTACTAGGTCCTTGGCTACCTCCATAGCTTTTCAAGCCAAGCTTCCATTATATACTATTTGTGCGGCAGTAACAAGGGCTACTCCCCATGTCTTCATTAGTCATTACAAAGTAGACACGGCCTCTTGGAACAGGGCATCTTTTGGTTCCATGGTTCTGAAGTATCTTTTCCATTGAGCCACCCAGGATTTAGGTGCTGGGGACACTGTCCCAACCAGAAAGAAGGAAGATGAGATGGACAACATAACATAAAGAAGTTATGATGTGAGAGTGTTCAATCTCGCCTTTGTTCTTACACATGGGTTCGGAGCCGATCCTCGGCTCCGTGTCGTCCGCCTGCAAGCTCTGCATCGAGAAGAAGCTCGAGATCACCTAATACCCACAATCCCCCTCTGCCTTTACCTCAGATCTAGTTTGCCGCTGCAGCGTTTGCATCACTGGGTCGAGCTCGAGCACTTCAGATAAGATTTAGAATTTTATTCTTATTTTTTCTCTGGTACTTTAGTATTAGAAACTGTTTAATAATAATTTGTGTAAGTGTGGTAAGGTATAGGGAAATCTCGGTTCCGTTTAAGTTATAAAACTTAGTCAGAGTTCTCTTCGGGGCCTACCTCCACTCTTTGGATTTGACAACTAGATTGACACATTACTGGATTTGACAATTTTACCGGACTTGACTGTTTTTCTGGATTTGACTATACTTCACCTACCTTTGACATGTCTGAAAAGGCCAAATCAGGTTTCAAGCGTTGCCAGTGTGGGCAAAAAATGTCAGTAACTGACAACCATAGTTCCTGTGTCTACTGTCTTGGCCCTCTCCACCTGCAAGAAGACTGTTCTATTTGTCATTCTTTCAGTGGGAGGGTCATGACAGATAGGCGCAGGAAGTTAATGGACAGGGGTTTATTAAAACCTTCCTTTCAGGAGGCTCTGGATGCTTCTGACCAGGCATCCAAGTCCTCGAAGGAATCGAAGACGTCGGAGCCCAAGTCATCGGCTCCAAGCTCTTCCACTAAAGTTAGATCACCGGTTCCACAGACTTCGGGGCCGAGTGTTCAACTGGTGTCAGTTTCCGAGCCTCGAGTCTTGGAACCGGTGATGGAGCTCCCTCCTTCGACACTATTGAGGTCGGCTCCGTCTTCGGTTCCTTCGACCCGATCTTCTAAGCTTTCCAATATCGATGTGGACCGTGTGGTGCAGAAGTTATTGGAACATTCGGCCCTATCCAAGCTTATTTCGGTTTCCACCCAGTTGGTGTCGAAACTTGAAGGCCTCCCATTGTCTCCATCCGTTCCTCCTCCGAGACCTGTCCAGTCTTTGGAGCCGGAAGAGGTTGATCTACTGGTTGTGGAGCCCTCGGGTCCAGAACCGTCCTTTTCTCGGTCTGTTCCTTTCACCTCGACTCCGTCGGACCGGTACCGAGTCTCGGAGCCGACGATCTGTCCTTGGTTCCAGGGCCGAGTCGAACCGACGTTCGGTTCCGACTCTTCCCCTCAGGGCCTCGGCGGATCGATTCGGCTCCGTCCTTGGGGTCGATGCCTCGGTGCCTGTCTCGGGATTCTTCCCATTTCTTCGAACCGGGAGATTCTTCGACTCGGGACCGGGGGCCTTCGATCTTATGAGGAAGGTGTTGTCTACCCAGACAACCACATCAGTAGAAGCATCCTCTCCTCCCTGTAAAGGACAGTTATCTTCCTCTGCACCAATGGCCACATCCAAGCGTCGAGCACCGGTGTCTCAGCCACCCCTGGAGGGTGCCCCCTCTTCCTCGGAGGCTTCTTCGGATGCTCCCCCCGAAGAGGTCCCTAGGAAAAGATTGTGTAAGAGGAGACACTTAGATTCTCCACAGGAATCTTTAACATCCGATACTGACTTGGATGAGTCAGAAGGGTCCCCAAAGTCACCTACGGAAGATGTCTCTTTTTCTGACATCTTGGAGATTCTTAAGCAGAGAGGTGATTGGCAGTCCCTCCCCCCTTCTGAGGATGAGTCAGTACTGCTGAAGGCATTTGGTGCTCGCCCTTCCTCCTCCTGGGTCACTCCGCACTTCGATGAGTTAATAGAGTTGATTGCTCAAGGGCGTGGGAGACCCCTGACACGGTGGGACCAGTCCCTAGGAAGCCTAATAAGTACATCACTGCCCCAAGACAAGGCTTACCTCACTAAAGGGGTTCCAGTGGCCGCCAGGGGGGTGGCAGCGGCCCCGAAAAAGGAGATGTCGGAGTCTTCCTCATCTGTCCATCCGCCTAACAGAGATTCTAGGACTATGGACAGAAGCGCATTTTTAGTTCAGCGGCTTTTTCTATGCGTTCCCTGAACTATTTGACTCATTTTACACGCTTACAGAGGGATCTAGTCAAAGAGTTGGGAGATACCCTCCAGGGTATTACAGATGCTGCTGTCTCAGAGAAAGTTTCGCACATCTAAATACCCTTACATCCATTGTTAACTCATCCATGAGGCTGATATCATACGCAGAAGGATCGAGTAGGGCAGCGGCTTCAGCGATTGCTCTTCGTAGGCAATCCTGGATGCGCTTATGTTCGTTGGAAGCCTTCAAGTCTTCCTTTACTAACGCCCCATTTGATGGTGCCACACTTTTGGCCCTAAAGTAAAGGAGACCCTTACCCGGTGTGAACAGGAGGGAAAGACTCTGTCTGCTGTCGGAGTCCGTTTTCCACCCTTCCAGACCGTACCCCAAAGGGCAACGTGGTGGGAAAATGTGGTTTCAAAACCCCAAGGATCTTTCCCAGGCACACAGGGTGATGCCCCTCTAGAGGCAGAGGAGGGGCAGAGGTGGAAGACGCCGCCAGGCGGCAGAGGTCCATGAAACCAAGGTGACAGGGATACCCCCCCCTGGTAAACCTTTTCAGCACTCCTGAGAGGAGGCCCGACTGTCCTGCTCTGGAGGCAGTCGGGGTCGCTAGCTTTGTACCCTCAGGCCTGGCAAAACATTACTACAGACAACTGGGTAAAAGCGTTGTTACCAGAGGTTACAAAATACCATTCCTATCCACCCCATTCCAAAGAAAAACTCCCAGATGTACCACCCCATCTGCGAGACCCAGCAGCTATAGAAATTTCAAAGCTGCTAGAAAAAAGAGTCATCCAACCAGTCCCAGCGGACCAAATAGGATTCGGAACTTACTCAAGGTTCTTTTTAGTTCCAAAGAAGACAGGGGACTGGAGGCCGATTCTGGACCTAAGCAACCTCAACACCTTTGTCAAGAAGGAAAAGTTCCGAATGGTCACGCTTCAATCGATCCTTCCATTCTTACAGAAGGACGACTGGATGTGCTCAATAGATCTGAAGGACGCATACTACCACATCAAAATGGCCAGGGCGTCCAGGGATCATTTGCGCTTCGGCTGGGAGCCAGTCACTACCAGTTTCGAGCCCTGCCTTTTGGTCTGACCTCAGCCCCCAGGGTTTTC
Organism: Protopterus annectens; assembly: GCF_019279795.1. Classification (NCBI taxonomy): domain Eukaryota; kingdom Metazoa; phylum Chordata; order Ceratodontiformes; family Protopteridae; genus Protopterus; species Protopterus annectens. Next base: position 757,322,183 of record NC_056728.1, on the reverse strand, counting down.
ACCAAATGCATGGCAGTGGTAGCGTCTCATCTGAGGCGCCTAGGATTCCAGGTGTTTCTGTATCTGGACGACTGGCTCCTGTCTGCCACCACCAGGCGTCAACTGATACAGGCCAGGGATTACACCCTACAACTTTGTATTCACCTAGGAATTTCCGTAAATTTCGAAAAATCCTTACTACAGCCGTCACAGCATATCTTATTTATAGGAGCAGAATTAGATACGCATCATTTGGTTCTAAGGCTTCCTACAGAAAGGATAGTCGCACTTCAAAACAACATTTCTCTCCTGCTGTCGTCCAAAAAGTCCCCGGCAAAGCTGGTTCTAAAGGTCTTGGGTCTCATGGCAGCTTCTCTCATTGCTATACCATTGGGAAGACTGCACATGAGAGTTCTACAATGGCTCCTGTTTGCACAATGGTCATTCCAACAGCTACCTCTGACTCATGAAATTCTGATAACAAACACATGCAAATCACACCTAGCTTGGTGGCTTCAGACTTGCAACCTTTCCAGCAGAAGACCATTTGTGCTACCCACACCGTCAGCGACGATAACCACGGACGCTTCCCTGATAGGGTGGGGGGGCATCTTTCAGGGACAGACAGTCCAAGGCGAATGGACCAATCTGGAGTACAATCTGCACATCAATGTTCTAGAGTTGAGGGCAGTGTTTTTAGCGTTGCAACATTTTGCTCCCCTTCTTCCTCTAGGGACTATTGCAGTTCAGACAGACAACATGTCCGTAGTCTGGTACATAAACAAGCAAGGGGGAACCAGGTCTTATCAACTATGCAGAGAGGCCATGAGAATTTGGCAATGGGCGGAGTCCACAGGTCGCTTTCTGATCGCAACGCACATCCCGGGGTCATCCAGCGTCATAGCCGACAGGCTCAGCAGAGCAATACTGTTGCCTCACGAGTGGTCCCTCAAACAGTCAATTGCGAACATGATATTTCGCAAGTGGGGCCAGCCTACCTGCGATCTGTTTGCGTCTCCAATGAATGCCAAATGCAGGAGCTACTTTGCCCTATTACCCCTCCAGGGGAAGTCCCCAGGGACGCGCTGGTGCACGATTGGCCCCCGGGTCTCCTGTATGCTTTTCCTCCTTTTCCCCTGATTGCAAAGTTTCTGCAGAAAGCCAACAACCTTCAGAGGACGATAATCCTCATTGCCCCATTCTGGCCTCGTCAGATTTGGTTCCCCTTTCTATTGCATCACCGCATTCAGGGACCTTGGATGCTGGACCCAGAGCCAGATCTACTGACTCACTTGTCAGGAGTCCCTCACCCATCTCTCGAATCACTCCATCTAGCAGCTTGGCTGCTCCGCTTCCCTTTCTAGCCAGGTCTGATTCCCTTACACCGGCGGTTCAGAATATTTTAGTGGCTTCTCATAAAGCTTCCACTACAAAGACCTACACCAGTAAATGGAAACGTTTCGTCTTCTGGGCTAATTCACATAATTTGGACCCTGTTATAGCCCCGTTGAACAAGATCTTGGAGTTTTTGACAGAATTGTTTCATGAAGGAGCTTCTCCTGCTACTTTAAGAGTGCAGTTGGCTGCCATTTCTAACTATCATGTGGAAGAATGTGGTGCGCCTATTATGGCTCACAGACTTTGTAAGGCTTTTTTAAAAGGATCTTTTCATATCAGACCACCAGTTAGAAGTCCTACATCACCGTGGAATTTGAACCTCTTACTTTCTAAATTGATGTTACCCCCCTTTGAACCAGCCTCAATTTGCCCATTGAAATTTTTATCGTGGAAAACTCTATTTCTGGTGGCCATTACATCTGCTAGGCGAGTGTCTGAGCTTCAAGCTCTTTCTATCAAACACCCTTATTTAATTTTCCACTCTGACAGAGTATCCCTTCGCACTAATCCATCCTTTCTCCCCAAAGTTTGCTCTACTAATAATATTAATCAGTCCATTGAGTTACCCACCTTCTTCAAAAACCACTCTAATAAATTAGAATATATGTTGCGCAAATTGGATGTCCATAGACAACTCAGATTTTATTTGGATAGAACAAAAGATCACAGGAAATCTGATCAACTGTTTGTAGCCTTTGCTGACAGCAGAAAGGGTGTAGCAGTTACGAAACAAACTCTTTCAAAATGGCTAACTGATTGTATCACATACGTTTATGAGGCTTCTAATCAGCCATTATCAGTCAAACCTAAAGGACATTCTACGAGATCAGTGTCTACATCCTTAGCTCATGCAGCTCGCTTACCATTAGACACGATTTGTGCGGCTGCTACTTGGGCTAAACAACATACATTTATCTCTCATTACAAAGTGGACAGGGTTTCTAGGGATAGGGCAACCTTTGGTTCCACTGTGCTCAAGAACGTTCTCCCGTGAGTTCCTCAGGATCATGGAGCTAGGGACGCTACCCATGTGTAAGAACAAAGGCGAGATTGAACACTCTCACATATAGAAGTTATGTCCTTACCATAACGTTCCATGTGGAGTGTTCATCTCGCCTTGGTTATTACACTCCCACCCTTCCCACCCTTAGGAAGAACGTTCGATTTGGTGCCTGGTCTGGAGTATTCTCCTTCTGCAGTTGCATTAGTTGTATTATTTGATACACTTGTGTATATATGTATATATATACATATATATGTATATAGATAATCCTATCATTAGGAAAATTTTTGGTATGTGTGTGTGCTCTCTATGACTGGTTTGCTTGCAAACTATATCTGAGGTAAAGGCAGAGGGGGATTGTGGGTATTAGGTGATCTCGAGCTTCTTCTCGATGCAGAGCTTGCAGGCGGCCGACACGGAGCCGAGGATCGGCTCCGAACCCATGTGTAATAACCAAGGCGAGATGAACACTCCACATGGAATGTTATGGTAAGGACATAACTTCTATTTCTTACCATAATGTTCCATGTTTGTTGTCCTGTGTCTTGCCTTCCTTCTTATGTCCCTCCCTCCTTCCCCCATCCTGGATGATCGAGAGGAATTTCCTTTTTTGGCTGTTTTGGTTGAGCTTCTTTTTGCCTTTCAACTATTGGTAGACTCCTTGTCACCTTTGTTGTTCTGTTGTTCTGATACAAGGAAGCAATATTGTTTAGTTACCTCCTTTATTTGGTAAATTATAGTTCTCCTATCTAGTGGTTAGTTCTCACAAATGAGATCTGAGTACGCTGGGATAAGGGGTTAGCCTCGAGCCAGTAAGGATTCGTCAAGCTTTAGAAGTGGCTGAGTCGGAGGAAGGCAAGATACAAAACAACAAACATGGAACATTATGGAAAGAACATGACTTCTTTTTTCCTGATTGTACGGACAGTCTCTGCCATGGGGGTGGCACCTTCCATTTGAATTCACCCCTCTGCCCCTGGGAGAACTCTCTCCATGGGTATTTTGAAAGGGACCCAGGGCTTTCTTGAACCACATCTTTCTACCACTTGGATGGTTTCTAGAAAAAGACAGTTGAGGAGTAGAAAAACACGCCCACAGCAGACAATGTCTTCTCTTGCTATTCACACCTAGAGAGTGTGTCTTCTACTTTGGGGCCAAACAATGAAATTCCATCTAAAGGTGCATTGAGAAAAGAATATTTGAAGGGCTCTGCAAAATCACACAAGAGCATCCGGACATATCTCCTAATGAAAATGCCTGAACCCGTCACCCATGAGGTACCTTCAGCAGCATCAGAGATCAGCCTCTAGGATGAATTGGAAATAGACTGAAGAGTAGCCAGCTGTGATGAAATGTTATTAAGATATGGACCTAAGGAGAGATTTGGTAAGCTCCTTAATCAAATCTCTCTAAAGTCTGATAAAATGTACCAGATAATTCAGTGACCTAACAGTGAAGGTCGCTGAAGAACAGATATAGACTTCTTGTTATGGGGATGGACAGAGGAACTCTGTTTTGCTAGTTCCTTTCTTGTGGTTGCTGCAACAACAATGGCATCAACAGGTACTCATTTACTCCAGTGTGGGCAGTCTTTGGGTGGTGCAAGGATTTTGTCTCTTCTCTCAACAGTGTCTGCTTCCTTCCATGTCCACTAAGAGACTAAATCTATATGCACATTGGTGGGTGGAGTCACCCAGAAGGTAGACAGGCCAGACCTGAAAGCCTACAAAAATGCTGATTCCTCCTGGAAAGGATTATTGGGGATTATACCATGACCCCCCCAAAACGTGCACGCTGATTGGCCAGCGATCACATTGTAAATTGAGTTATACTAATGGAAAAAGGTCCGGTCGCCCGGACTTTTTTCCATTAGTATAACTCTACTTTTAAAACACTGTCTCGCTATGTTAAATGGGTTTAACATAGTGAGACAGCTTTAAAATAAGGAACGGAGAACTCCGTTGCTTATTTTAAAGCTGTCTCGCTATGCTAAACCCATTTAACATAGCGAGACAGGTTTAAAAAACAACGGAGAAAGCAAGATCTCCGTTGCTTTTAGCTATGTTAAATGGGTTTAACATAGCGAGACAGTTTAAAATATGCAACGGACATCTCCGTTGCTTATTTTAAATTGTCTCGCTATGTTAAACCCATTTAACATAAAATAGTAAAAAAAGCAACAGAGATCTTGCTTTCTCTGTTGCTTTTGCCCACAGCTCTGCGGATGCCAGACATCTGCGGAAGGGCAGTAAACGGCATTATATTATGCCATTATTTAAGAAAAGTAATAGTTTCTTTTCTTAAATAATGTCATGATAATAGCAATAACCCACTTCTGGGTGTGGGTAATGGTGTATTACCCACGGTTGGCTTTGTTTGGTCCCGGGCCCCGGGACCAAACCATGCCAACCGTGGGTAAATCCAGCATTACCCACACCCAGGCGTGGGTTATTGCTATAGCAACTACCTCTTTGTTTAACGAGTTCCAGGATGTCTCCAAAGGAGACCACATCAAATGGTGATCTGGAGGACCCTTCCCCCTCATCAAAATCAGTGTCTTCAGTGACAGGCTCTTGATGGGAGTCTAAGTGCCTCCTCTTGCACTCTGTCTTCTGAGGAACCCACTCAGTGGGATGCTCCGGGGAGATATCGGAAGACATAATGTTACCCTGTTGGATGGCCTGGAGACTGATTCAGGCTGGCTGTCCCAGTAGAATGGATGAATGAGACTGTGGATGCAAAACTGAATGAGACAATGAAGTCTGATCAGAGGAGGACAGAGTTGTCTGAACTCCAGGCATATAGAATACTCTCTCCAATACCTTGACAGCAAAATGCCTGGGGGAAGCAGAAACTGACAGATCTGACAAATAAGGCTCATTGATCACTGGCTCCCGCTGTCCTGCAGGCAAACCACCCAAAGATGGAGTTGATGCAGAGCTATCTAATGCAGAGGGGAAGAGATGGATCTGACAATTTCAGAGTCAACTCCAACACTCCGGAGCTGGGTGGCTGCAGCTGACACTACTTCCATTTGAATTTGCATCCTGAGGAACTTCCTCATCATCTTATCCACATCT